>NC_056750.1:29163314-29279678 GCF_019279795.1 Protopterus annectens
ACACTGCTCCTCAGTAAATCATTAAAACACACACCAAAAGCACCACCAAATATCTCACAAAAGCCTACACCTAATGGTTCCCCAAATTAAGCCCATAATGCAAGCATATATTTTACCTAGTACTCTTATCATAGAGGATTCTATTGCATGACACAAAGATGACCCTCTCATCAGGCTGGACAAGGAGAAGATTACGGTTAGTTGCCTATCAAAAGCCAAGCAACACAATATCACTCAAACACTCAAAGTCACTTCACTCCAGGTGCCACTATCATTCTACCACAGTCAATGTGGGTGTAAATCAACTGAGATGCACCTCACTGAGCTATGTGAAATACTGGATCTTTCCGAATGTGTCACAGATATACAAGAGCCTTGCACTGAGCAGCATTCTACCTTCACCATGGATGATGGCACAGTATGAACATAAAATGATTCACGTTATTACTTGGCGTAGCTTATGCTGTCACTTCAGGGGATCCAGTATCGGTCACCATGGGACAACATGGCCAATAGACTATGCTGCTTTGCCAAGGATAGGCTGCACCTGTCCCGCCAGGGTTTTGGATATTGGCTAAAGCTTTATCCATCCCCTTAGAGCATTTTTTAGGCAATGCCAAAAAAGACAAAAAAATTATCAACATATTAAACAATATCTACAAGCAAACTCAAGATGTCACTGCTTAGTGCTAAGATCCTAAACAAACATCTCCACACCCTAGAAGTCCTCCTCACTCTGGAGGATCTATACACGTGTGCCTTACTTGGTTTAAAGCCAAAGAAAGTACTCCAGCAGTGCAGAGCTACAGTGCCTTCCACAAACTTAGACCTAAAGCAGCACAGACTAGGAGACCAAAGGTAGAGGTGTCCTGATATACATTAGCAACAAACATACTTACATATCGGTTAAACAGGATGATATCATGGAGCTCATCCATGTCCAAGTCACCATAAATAGGGCCCCTAACCATATCATAGTTAGCTACAGGTCACCATCTATGCTCCTTGAGTCTCACGACTCTTACCTAAACCTACTAGAGACACTCACCATCCAACTAAACACCCTATTCATGGGTGACATTAACTACCTCTCTACAGACTGGGAAACTTACACTACCTTAAACTCACAGGCACAAAGCTTCCTGGACTTTATTAACACAAAAATCTGAGAACAGATGGTGCACATTCCAACCAGAGGATCACATATATTACATGGGCTCATGGATCCTTTCCTGTCCTATTTCTACACTTGACAAACATGTCTTCATAAGAGCAGTTAATTCTTTAAAGAATAACTTAAAAGCCACCCAGCACTGCCTTTGTTCTAGAAAACAGAAGCAGAGGATGTACGAGTCCATCTGAGAGATTCCTCGCTTCACCATTTCCATTACATTACTGTAACGCTGTAATAAATTCTCTTTCTTGTGTGTGATCCTAACAAGCATCTTCATTCACTGGCATCACTAAAGACCAGTTATCTACTGTAACTTAGTCACCATGTTTTCAGCTAATGAATATCGAAATAATTAAGAATCAGATATCCTCACAGGACTTCTCTGCACTATTCACAATTTTGTTTCCTCTCACCTTGACTAATGTAATGCCACAGTTTGTGCACAGTGCTGAAGCTCTGTTATTGATATGCATCATTACCTGATTAAAGTAGTTGTGTAAAATCTTACCATAACCATAGAGGTCCTTCTCTTCTATGTTGCAGCATTCTTTCAATATGGGTTGTCTTCCGCCTTGTGATCAGACATCCGACCAGTATACAAGAGCTTTTAGCCACTACCAGTACGTGGTTCGTTGCATGCATGCTTGGACGTCAGCCATAAAAGGACGTATGCACATACCTTCCTCTGATCCTCTCTGCTGCCATTCGGAAGGTTGACTCCTACGTATGGTCTGCAGTCGGATTCCATGCGTCACTGCCAGCTTCAGATAAGTGCCCCGTTGGGGATTTATATTCTTGCTACTGCCATTTGTTGTTGTTGTTCATGTCATCCAGGAAGGGAAAGTGTAGGTATGGAAGGCAGATTCCACATAAAGATAGCCACGACCTTTGTCTTTTCTGTTTAGGGCCTAGTCACAACTATCGATCCTGTTCCACTTGTCAGGCCTTTGTGCCTAAGACTTTGCGTAGCAGACTTTCGGCTTTAAATCTTTACCTGGAAAATCTGCAACTTAAATGTCTGGCTAAAGATGTTATGGAGGGTTCTGGAATTCCTTAGGCTGAGCCCAGTTTGAAAAGGAAGGTGAGCAAACAAAGACCTGAATCCTCTTCCCCCAGCTTATGTCTGATGCATCTGTGAAAAAAACTGTTGAGAAGGCTGGGGCAAGAGAAGAGGAAGGCTGGGATTCAGAGAAAGCAGCTGAATCCACAAGAGGAGCTCTGTTTTCAGGCAGAGGAGTACAGGAATCAGAACTTCTAGAGGGTGGGCATGTTGAGACTAGACTGTCTTTAGAAACCACTGAAATTTCCTCATGTGAAGTTTTGCAATGGTCAGCATGGGAATCGTGGAAGCCATGAATCCAAGAAGTCTTAAGAACTCCCTGGCCAAAACTGAAGGAAGAGGCAGAAGGCTTTCCATGATGGTAGTACGAAAGTGAACTTTGTCTGTTGGTAGAAAACCCATCATCAAGTGTGTAGGAAGATGTGATCCTGTGATGCAGTCAGACTGGATTTTTTGAAATTTGTTGTGAACCCCAGGCTTTGAAGGAGATGAATGGCCTCCAGAAAGTTTTGAGACAAATGTTCTGAATTGTGAAATAGAAAAAGGAGATCATCCAGATACGGACATACCTGAACTCCTTCGACCCACAAGAAGGCAATGACAGAGGCCAAGCATTTTGTGAATACCCTTGCGGCAGTGGAAAGACCAAAGGGCAAGGCAGAGAACTGAAAGTGCAAAGAACCCATCGAGAAACACAACAAAACATTTCCTGTATTGAGGATAAAAAGGAATATGTACAGAGGCATCTTTGAGGTCCAGGGATGCCATGCGTCATTACCTGACTAATACTGCAGTACTAAAGAAAATGCACTGACTTTATTCTGGTAATGATATGCATCATTAACAGCATAACAATGTTGTACTAAACAAATTGCACTGGCTTTATACTGGTAATGGTACCATAGTAAACAAACTGCACTGGCTTTATGCTGGTAATGTGTATAATTACTAGCATAACACTAACATACAAAACAAACTGCACTGGCTTTATGCTGGTAATGTGTATAATTACTAGCATAACACTGCTATACAAAACAAACTGCACTGGCTTTATGCTAGTAATGTGTATAATTACTACCATAACACTGCCATACAAAACAAACTGTGCTGGCTTTATGCTGGTAATGTGTATAATTACTAGCATAACACTAACATACAAAACAAACTGTGCTGGCTTTATGCTGGTAATGTGTATAATTACTAGCATAACACTAACATACAAAACAAACTGTGTTGGCTTTATGCTGGCAATGTGTATAATTACTACCATAACACTAACATACAAAACAAACTGTGCTGGCTTTATGCTGGTATTGTGTATAATTACTAGCATAACACTAACATACAAAACAAACTGTGCTGGCTTTATGCTGGTTATGTGTACAATTACTACCATAACACTAACATACAAAACAAACTGTGCTAGCTTTATGCTGGTAATGTGTATAATTACTACCATAACACTGCTATACAAAACAAACTGTGCTGGCTTTATGCTGGTAATGTGTATAATTACTACCATAACACTAACATACAAAACAAACTGTGCTGGCTTTATGCTGGTAATGTGTATAATTACTACCATAACACTAACATACAAAACAAACTGTGCTGGCTTTATGCTGGTAATGTGTATAATTACTAGCATAACACTGCTATACAAAACAAACTGTGCTGGCTTTATGCTGGTAATGTGTATAATTACTACCATAACACTAACATACAAAACAAACTGTGCTGGCTTTATGCTGGTAATGTGTATAATTACTACCATAACACTGCTATACAAAACTAATTGTGCTGGCTTTATGCTGGTAATGTGTATAATTACTACCATAACACTGCTATACAAAACAAACTGTGCTGGCTTTATGCTGGTAATGTGTATAATTACTAGCATAACACTGCTATACAAAACAAACTGTGCTGGCTTTATGCTGGTAATGATGTACAGCATTACTGGCGTAACATTGCCATACTAAACAAACTGCACTGGTTTCATGCTTGTAATGATGCGTAGCATTAAAAACATAACACTACAGTACTAAACTGCACCGACTTAAGCTGGTAACGATGTGTAGCACTAACTGCTTAGCAGTTCTGTACTAAACAAACTGCACTGGTTTCATGCTTGTAATGATGTGTAGCATTAACGGCATAACACTACAGTACTAAACTGCACCGACAAGCTGGTAACGATGTGTAGCACTAACTGCTTAACAGTTCTGTACTAAACAAACTGCACTGGTTTCATGCTTGTAATGATGCGTTGCATTAACGGCATAACACTACAGTACTAAACTGCACCGACTTAAGCTGGTAATGATGTGTAGCATTAACGGCATAACACTACAGTACTAAACTGCACCGACTTAAGCTGGTAACGATGTGTAGCACTAACTGCTTAACAGTTCTGTACTAAACAAACTGCACTGGTTTCATGCTTATAATGATGTGTAGCATTAACGGCATAAAGTACAATTTTGTACCTACCATAAATGTAGATGTTCGAGTGCTAATACAGCTGCAGTCATAACAGATGGGTTCTCCTGCTGTCAGGTGGGTCCTCGGTCAGCCGAATTCCAAAGTCTAGGTCCGGCGTCGGTTGTCGTCACTTCTTCCCTGACGTCAGTGCGACAGGGGTATAAAAGAAAGTACAGTGTTGTACCTACCATAAATGTAGATGTCCGATAGGTATGCAACTGCAGTCCTGAGATATGGGTTGTCCTGCCTCAGGCAGCCCTTCGGTCGGCCGGATTCCAAAGTCTGGGTCCGGCGTCGGCTGATGTCGCCCTTTCCCCAACATCAGAGCGCCTGGGGTATAAAAACGTCAGCCGACGCCATCTTCTTCAGTGTTTCTTGCCCCAGATGCCAGGTGCCCTCTAAGGAAGGCTAAATTTTGAAAAATAGAGAAAAATTCTAGACACACACAACAGCATAAAAACAATTACACCATAAAAGATTACCTCAGGTAGCTAAAATGAGGGGTAGAAACCCAAAAGTATACCACAGAGGGGTAGGTGGGAGGGAAAACCTGACTGCAGTTGCATACCTATCGAACATCTACATTTATGGTAGGTACAAAACTGTACTATGTCCTTCAAGGATGCAACTGCAGTCCTGACATATAGGTTGAATACCATAGCCAACCTGGGGGTGGTAGGCACTAAGACAAAGATGGTGTAGCTAAAATGCCCTGCAGGACTGCAGAGGCAAACCCTGCTCTGGACCTGGAGTATAAAGGCAGGTTGTAATGTTTGGAAAATGTATGCATGGAGCTCCATGTAGCAGCTTCTAAAATGTCCTTTGTTGCCACTCCTCTTAAAAAGGCTGTGGAGGTGGCTGTAGCTCTGGTGGAATGTGGCCTGATGTCAGCTGGCACAGTTTTTCCATGAAAAGAGTAGCAGAATCGAATGCAATTTCCAATCCATTTAGAAATTGTCTGTTTGGAAATTGCTTTTCCCTGCAATCCAGCAGCAAAAGCTACAAAAAGCTGGTCAGATTTTCTGAAAGAGTTTGTTCTGTCCAAGTAGTAGCGCAACTGTCCGTGTATGTCCAAGGTGTGCAGAAGTCTCTCTCCTTAATTTTGAGGATTGGGAAAGAAGGTAGGCAGGTGAATAGCTTGATTCAGGGACACCCTGGATACCACCTTTGGCATGAATGACGGATTGGTTCTCAAAGAAACTCTGTCCTGGTGAAAAATGAGAAATGGTTGTATTGCCATAAGGGCCTGTAGCTCAGAGACTCTTCTTGCTGAGGTTACTGCCAGAAGGAAGGCTGTCTTCCAAGACAGAAATTGCAACTCTGAAGATGCTGCTGGTTCAAAGGGAGGAAGAGTTAATTTTTCCAGCATGAAGTTGAGGTCCCATGCAGGCACTGGTGGTTTCCTTGGAGGGTTGATGTTCTTTATACCTCTTAGAAACTATCTTAGCAATGGGTGAGAAAATACAGGCGGATCAGTGTTATATTTGGCAGATATTGCTGAAGCATGTATTTTTATGGAAGAATATGAAAGGCCATTGTGGAGCATTTCAGCCAGGTATTCCAGGATCTGTGGAATGCTCATCACTGATGGGTCTTCACCCTTTTTGCTGTTCCAGATAAGAAATCTCTTCCATTTTGCTGAGTATGTTTTTCTAGTGGAAGGTCTGCGCACCTCCAGGATATCTTTTACCCTTTTGGAAAGTGTATCCTGAGTAATAGTCATGGAATCTTCCAAGCTGTCAGCTTCAATGTTTTCAAGCTGGGGTGTAGTGTCCTGTAATTGTGCTGTGTCAGAAGAAGTGGCCATTGAGGAAGGAGCCACGGATTGGTGTGTGTCAAACTCCGTAGCAGTGGGTACCAGTGCTGTCTTGGCCAGTCTGGAGCTATCACTATGACTTTCGGTTGCTCTGTCTTGATCTTTAGTAACACCTTGGTCATCAAAGGAATAGGGGGGAAGGCATATAGTGTTAGAGAGTTCCAACTGAAGGAGAGAGCGTCCACCTTCCATGCTTGAGGATGGTATGTCCTTGTGCAAAACTTTTTCAGATGGTGATTGAAGTGGGAGGCAAAAAGATCTATATCCGGCCTTCCCCATGCTTGAGCTATTTGTAAGAAAATGTCTGGATGCAACATCCATTCGTGTGGATCCATGATGTTTCTGCTTAGGCTGTCCGCCAGAACATTGTCCTTCCCTGGTACAAACTGGGATTGTAGCTTTATTTTCAATTGCAGGGAAATATCCCAGAAATTCATTGCCAGTCTGCAAAGAGGGTAGGAATGGGTACCTCCTTGCTTGTTTATGTACCACATAACTGTGGTATTGTCTGTCTTTATTAGTAGATGGCCCTGATGCATGAACTTTTCGAAGGCCTTGATTGCATGTATCACTGCCAACATTTCTTTTTGGTTGATATGCAGGTGCTTTTCTTTTTGTGTCCATTGTCCTTGAATGCATCTGCCCTCCATGTGCGCCCCCCATCCATGGTCTGAGGCGTCCGTTGTTATGGTTTGACTTGTATGAGGCTTGCTGAAAGCAGACCTTTGTTTTTCTGGCTTGCTTGAGCCCACCACAGAAATTCCTTTTGAAGGCATGGAATGAGTGGGATCAATGTTTCCAGGCTATGGCTGTGCTGAGACCATAGACTTTTTAGGTACCATTGCAGTTTCCTCATATGCAGCCTTGCATGTGGAATCAGAAGAATGCAAGATGCCATGAAACCCAGGGCCTGCAGGATTTTCCTTGCAGTCATCTGGGTGTGTGTTGCCAATCTTCTGAAGTATTCTGGTAATTGTTTTTGTTTTTGTTTTGTCAGAAACACCATCTGGGTGTTTGTGTCCAGTGTGGCACCCAGGAAAGGTATTTGTTGGGATGGTACGAGACTTGATTTCTGAATATTGACTGTGTATCCCAAGGCCTGCAGTAGGTGAATGACATAGTCCAAGTTTTTTAACAAGGCTTGTTGGCTGTCCGCTTGTATAAGGCAGTCGTCCAGATAAGGGTATATTTGTATCCCCTGAAGTCTGCAATGTGCAATTACTGATGCCAGGCATTTCGTGAACACTCTGGGCGCAGTAGATAAGCCAAAGGGCAATGCTGAGAATTGATAATGCTCTGACCCTGCAAGAAATCTGAGGTATCTTCTGCAACTTTGTCTGATTGGGACATGCAGGTATGCCTCCTTGAGGTCCAGAGTGACCAGCCAAGACCCCTTGCCCAGCATGGGAAGGAGTTGCTGTAAAGTCAGCATTTTGAATTTTGGCACAATAAGGTAAGTATTCAGTGCGGACAAGTCCAGAATGGGTCTCCATTGGTTTTCTTTTCTTGGGACAAGGAACAGTCTTGAATAAAATCCTTGGCCTTGTTCTGCAGAAGGAACCTTCTCTATTGCTCTTATTTGAAGTAGGTTTGTTATTTGTTTGAGTGCCTCTGCCCTTTGATTTGGTGGCAAGTTTGAACTGCCATGTCTTGTTGGCAGTGTATGAAAATGGAATCTGTATCCTTTTGTCTATTATCTCCAGTATCCATTTGTCCTTTGTAATATTGTGCCAATTTTTTGAGAATAAAGATAACTTTTTGCCCAAAGGTGCTTCTAATTGAGCCCTGGATGGCGGAGTCAAAGTCAAGTCATTGAGATTGTCCTGGCGGAGCAGTGGAAGGTCCTGCCCCACCTCTCTGGTTCGGAGGCTGCCATTGACGTCCTCTGTAGGAGCCTCGCGTTTGCCCTCTACCTCTGCCACGTCTGTTTTTGCCTCTCTGAAATTTGTCTGTGTCAGGAAAGGACCAATGTTTAGAAGGCCAATTCCTGCTGAATCTTGGAGGCTGTACCTGGAGGAAATCTTTGACTGTTTGCACTGATTTTGCCTTTTCCTCTATTTCCTTTAAAACCTCTTGTGCAGTAGCACCAAATAGCTTACATTTCTCTAGTGGTGCATCCAAAAGCTTAATTTTCACATGGTCTGGCAATGTTTGTTCCTTTAACCAAGCATGTCTGCGTATGACCGCACCTGTCATTGCTGCTCTACATGAAGCTTCCAATGCATCATATCCACACTGCAGGAAATGGCTGCTAACCTGCTTAGTATTAAGAACCAATTCCTGTAACCCCTTTCTATCTAATGGTTCAGGGGAAGCCAGTTTCTTTTGCAAGTCATCCAACATGTATTCCTGATACTGAATCATATGAAACTGACAATTTAATGCTCGCATAGAAAGGGTGGAAGATGTATATACTTTCTTGCCCCACCTTTCTAAAGCCCTAGAATCTCTTTCCGAAGGGAGTGGGTTCTTAGCAGTAGTGGAGGAAACCCCTTTAGGCCCCTGAGAAATAGTTTCAGGGTCAGCAGTATGGCCCTTGTACAGAAATTGATGTGTGTCTGGGACCCTGTAGTACCTGTCTGGCTTGACAGGAGCAGGGGGGAGGGAGTCAGGGGAAACACTAGATTCCAAGTACACATCATCTAAAACATTTAAAACTGGAGGAATAGCTAAGGATCTATGCTGAGGTAGCTTTAAAAATTCCCTTAACCTTTTCCTAGAATCTGAGTATTCTTGGCCTTGCCATTTGAAGTGTTCCCTCATAGAATGAAGCGTTTCCCCAAAGGAAAATTCCTCAGGAGGAGAAGCAGAGGGAATAGATTCCTCCGCATCAGAATCCTCGTAGGCCGGGAAGGCCTCCTCCTGGTAGTCTGAATGTGCAGAATCACCCGAGGCCTCATTGGAGGACTGGGAGTCTACCTGCTCAACCCTAGGCCTCTTGTCAGAAGGCGGCTGAGAGCCTCTATCTGGATGAGGCTGTGAACCCCTAATCAAAGAAATGAGGTCCTCAGCTAAACTTAAAATTTGAGAACCAGAAGTGGATCCCAGAGAAACAGATCTAGGAGGGAGAGACTTAGCCTGTTTGGCAGCCTTAGCACGTGTGTAGGCCTTAATGGACATAGACACTGGAGGCCTGGCAGCCCCATGTGCTGGAGTAGTCTTATCCACTGAAATGGTATCAGAAAAATCCTGGGCTACGGTCTCAGAGGGGAGCACAGAAACCGGCACCGAGCTGGCCTCCGGTACCGAGGTAACCGGTGGAGCGGTGTCGTCGGTCTGTAGCAGTTGCGAAACCAGCTCAGAAGAGACCGAGACACTCGCGGTAGGCCTAAGTGTGGTGTCGGTCGAGACCGCGGGTGTCGGTCCTTATCCTTCCGTTTTTTAGGTAAATGTGCTGTCGGGAGCTCCGACGGCATGATATAACAGAAATCTTCCCCAGAATAGTCCTGTGCAAACTCAGACCGACGCCTAAGAGTGCGTTTATTGAAAGAGGCACAAGCTGCACAGGCCGAGACATTGTGTTCTGGGCCTAGGCAAGGTAAGCAGTAAGAGTGGAAATCCTTATGAGGTATTTGTTTCCCACAAGTTAAACAATTATTAATTTTTCACTTTTATCTGACATCGGCTGAGGCAAGAAAAGGTCCCCAACGGGGTACTTAGCTTTTTTGAAGACTTCAGTAGCTGAAAACACAGGAGCTGGTCGACCGGCACTTGCGAACTGCTTCTGCTTGGGCGCCACGCGGCAAGAAAGACTGAAGAAGAAGATGGAATCAGAAGAATGCAAGATGCCATGTAACCCAGGGCCTGCAGGATTTTCCTTGCAGTCATCTGAGTTTGTCTTGTGAGATTCTGAAAGTAAACTGATAGTCGTTCTTGTTTTTCTTCTGTGAGAAAAGCCATCTGGGTGGTTGTGTCTAGATCTGCACCCAGAAAAGTTATTCTTTGGGATGGAACCAGTCTTGATTTGTGGATGTTGACTGTATATCCCAAGGCCTGTAACAGGTGGATGGCATAGTCCAAGTCCTTTAACAAAGTTTGCTTGCTGTCCGCTTGCATTAGGCAGTCGTCCAGATAAGGGTAGATTTGAATCCCCTGAAGTCTGCAATGTGCAATTACTGATGCCAGGCATTTCGTGAATACTCTGGGTGCAATAGATAAGCCAAAGGGCAATGCTGAGAATTGATAATGCTCTGACCCTGCAAGAAATCTGAGGTGTCTTCTGCAGCTTTGTCGAATAGGGACATGCAGGTATGCTTCCTTGAGGTCTAGAGTCACCAGCCAAGACCCCTTGCCCAGCATGGGAAGGAGTTGCTGTAGTGTCAGCATTTTGAACTTTGGCACAATGAGGTACGTGTTCAGTGCGGACAAGTCGAGAATAGGCCTCCATTGATTTTCTTTTCTTGGAACAAGGAATAATCTTGAGTAAAATCCCTGGCCTTGTTCTGAAAGAGGTACCTTTTCTATGGCTTTCATTTGCATTAAGTTGGTAATTTGTTTCAAAGCCTCTGCCCTCTGATTTGGTGGCAGGTTTGGCATGCCTTTTCTTTTTGGCAATGAGTGGAAATGGAACCTGTAGCCTTTGTCTATTATTTGCAGAGTCCATGTGTCCCTTGTAATGCTGTGCCAATTTTTTGAGAATAAAAGGAAGCTTTCCGCCCAAAGGTGCTTCTAATTGAGCCCTGGTCGGTGGAGTCAAAATAAAGTCATTGAGTCTGTCCTGGTGTAGCAGTTGTAGTTCCTGCACCACTTCTCTGGTTGGGAGGCTGCCACTGACGGCCTCTGTAGGAGCCTCTAGCTTGCCCTCTACCTCTGGCACTTCTATTTCTGCCTCTTTGAGATCTGTCTGAGTCCGGAAAGGACCAATTCTTAGTAGGCCAATTTCTGCTGAATCTTGGTGGTTGGACCTGCAGAAAGTCTAACTGTTTGCACTGATTTTGCCTTTTCTTCAAATTTCTTTAAAACCTCTTGAGCCGTGGAACCAAATAATTTTTGCTTTTCCATAGGAGCATCCAAAAGCTTAGCTTTAACATGGTCTGGCAGAGATTGTTCCTTCAGCCAGGCATGCCTACGTATAACTGCACCTGTCATAGCAGATCTACATGAAGCTTCCAATGCATCATAACCACACTGCAAGCAATGGTTACTAACCTGCTGGGAGCTATGCACCAGATCCTGAAGGGATTTACGATCAAGGGGTTCAGAAGAGGACAGTTTCTTATGCAATTCATCTAGTAAATACTCTTGATACTGTATCATATGGAATTGACAGTTTAATGCCCTCATGGAAAGAGTTGCAGAAGTATACACTTTCTTACCCCATCTCTCTAATGCTCTGGACTCCCTTTCAGAGGGTAGAGGATTTTTTGCAGTGGCAGCTGCAACCCCTTTAGGGCCCTGGGAAATAGTTTCTGGATCAGCAGAGTGGGCCTTGTACAGATGAAAATGTGAATCCGGGACCCTGTTGTACCTATCAGGTTTGGCAGGAGCCGGAGGGAGAGAGTCAGGGGCAGTACAAGCATCTGAATAGACATCATCAATTACATTCAAAACAGGAGGTATAGCTAAGGGCCTGTGCTGAGGTAAATGTAAAAAGGTCCTTAATCTCTTTCTGGAATCAGAGAATTCCTGACCCTGCCATTGAAAATGTTCTCTCATAGTGTGTAATGTTTCTCCAAATGAAAACTCTTCAGGAGGGGAGGCCGAGGGAATAGATTCTTCAGCATCAGAATCCTCGTAGGCCGAATAAGCCTCCTCCTGGTGGTCTGACAGACCGGAGCCATCCGTGGACTCATCTGAAGACTGTGGATCAGAGGGCTCAACCCTGGGCCTTTTGTCCGGAGGTGGTTGAGAGCCCCTGCCCGGATGTGGTTGGGAGCCTCTAATTAATGAAATCAGATCCTCTGCTAGGATAAGAATCTGAGAGCTAGAAGAAGGTCTCTGAGAGGAAACTTTGGGAGGCAAATCCTTAGAAAGTTTAGCAGCCTTAGCCCTAGAGAAAGCCTTACTGGATATGGAAGCAGGGGGTCTGGCTGCACCACGTGCAGGAGTAGACTTATCTACAGTAATGGTGTCGGAAGATTCCTGGACACCGGTTTCAGAAGGTAATTCAATGACCGACTCGGCCGGGGCCTCCAGGGCCGAGGTAGTCGGTTGCGTGGTTTCGGTAGTAGAAAGAGCCAAGGACTCTGTTTCAGCCGAAACCGAGACACTCGCGGCAGGCCTGACCGAGGTTTCAGCCGAAACCGCGGCCCGCGTGTGTCGGTCCTTGTCCTTCCGTTTTTTTACTAAATGCGCAGTCGGAGTCTCTGACGACATTTTATAAGCAAAACTAGCCCCAAAAAACTCCTCTGCAAACTCCAACCGACGTCTAAGAGTTCATCGGTTGAAGGAAGCACAGGCTGAACAGGCCGAGACGTCGTGGTCTGGGCCTAGGCAGGGGAGGCAGTAAGAGTGGAAATCCTTATGAGGTATTTGTTTCCCACAGGTTAAACAATTATTAACTTTATCTGACATCGGCTGAGGCAAGAAAGAGTCCCCAACGGGGTACAGGGCTTTTTCGAAGTCTTCGGTATCTGAATCACAGGAGCTGACCGACCGGCACTTGCGAACTGCTTCTGCTTCGGGCACCACGCAGCAAGAAAGACTGAGGAAGATGGCGTCAGCTGATGCTTTTATACCCCGGACACTCTGACGTCGGGGAAAGTGCGACATCAGCCGAGGCCAGACCCAGACTTTGGAATCCGGCCGACCGAAGGGCTGCCTGAGGCAGGACAGCCCATATGTGATGACTGCAGATGCATCCTTGAAGGACATCAATTATTAACTTTTTCACTTTTATCTGACATCGGCTGAGGCAAGAAAAGGTCCCCAACGGGGTACTTAGCTTTTTTGAAGACTTCGGTAGCTGAAAACACAGGAGCTGGTCGACCGGCACTTGCGAACTGCTTCTGCTTCGGGCGCCACGCGGCAAGAAAGACTGAAGATGGCGTCGGCTGACGTTTTTATATCCCAGGCGCTCTGACGTCGGGGAAAGGGCGACATCAGCCGACGCCGGACCCAGACTTTGGAATCCTGCCGACCGAAGGGCTGCCTGAGGCAGGACAACCCATATGTCAGGACTGCAGTTGCATCCTTGAAGGACATCCAGCCGATGCCATTTTCTTCAGTTTTTCTTGCCCCAGATGTCAGGTGCCCCCAGAAGGAAGGCAAAACATATATTTATGTAATAAAGCAAATGCAATATAATCAAAAAAAAACAGTAGTTGCAAGCAAATACACCATAAAAGAATACCCCAATGAGGTTGTATGAGGAGGTGTTAGCCATAAGGCCTGTCCCAAGAGGGGAAGGAGGGAGGGAAACCTGGACTGCAGCTGTATTAGCACTGGAACATCTACATTTATGGTAGGTACAAAACTGTACTATGTTCATCGTGCATACAGCTGCAGTCATAACAGATGGGTAGAATCCCAAAGCTAATAAAGGGGTGGTAGGCACTAAATGGAGCTAGGTGGGGACAGGATTCCCTGCAAGACTGCAGTGGCAAAGCCCGCTCTACTTTTGGAGTATAATGGAAGGTGATAGTGCTTGGAGAAAGTATGTACAGAACTCTAAGTGGCTGCTTCCAAAATATCTTTAGTAGGAATCCCCCTGAGGAAAGCTGCAGAGGTAGCTGTGGCCCTTGTGGAGTGAGATCTGATGCCTGTAGGTACAGTTTTACCATGAAAAGAGTAACAAAAGCATATGCAGTGGGCTATCCATTTTGAGATTGTCTGTTTGGAAATAGGCTTCCCTTGAGCACCTGTAGCATAGGACACAAAGAGTTGCTCTGATTTTCTGAAAGGCTTTGTTCTGTCCAAATAATAACGGAGCTGTCTGTGAATGTCCAAGGAATGTAGTAACCTCTCCCCTTTGTTTTGTGGATTAGGGTAAAAGGTAGGTAAGTGGATAGCCTGATTCAAGGCTACCCTGGATACTACCTTTGGCATAAATGAAGGATTGGTTCGTAATGAAACTCTGTCCTGATGGAAAATTATGAAAGACTGCAGAGCCATGAGGGCTTGTAGTTCCGAAACCCTGTGTGCTGAGGTGATAGCTAGAAGGAAGGCTGTTTTCCATGACAAATATTGCAGATTTGTTGAAGCAGCTGGCTCAAAAGGAGGCAGGGTTAGTTTGTCTAGAATGAAATTGAGGTCCCAAGCAGGTACTGGTTGCTTCCTTGGGGGTTTTATATTCTTAGCCCCTCTGAGGAATTGCCTTAAGAGAGGGTGAGAGAATAAAGGGGGATCAGTGTTGTACTCTGCAGAAATGGCTGAGGCATGGATTTTGATGGAGGAGCATGAAAGTCCGCTGCTTAGCAGCTCGGCTAGGTACTGTAGTATTTGAGGTAAATTCAGTATTCCAGGATTCTGACCCTTTTTCTGATTCCAGACACAAAACCGTTTCCATTTTGCAGAGTAGGCTTTTCTAGTGGAAGGCCTTCTGGCCTCCAAAATGACATCCTGCACCTCCTTGGAGAGTAGGGTCTGCTGTGAATTTAAGGAATTCTCCATGCGGCTAGATTGAGTGTTTTCAGCTGACTGTGAAGAGTTTTGAAGTTGTGCTGAGTCAGTAGAAGAGGCATCAGAGGCAGGATCCATGGTGGGGAATGCGTCAGGCTCCTCAGGAGTGGGTACCAGTGTTGTCTTGGCCAGTCTGGAGCAATGAGAATCATCTTTGGTTTGTCTGCCCTGGCTTTTAATGGAACTTTGGCCAGTAGTGGAAGAGGTGGAAAGGCATAAACTGTCATTGTTGTCCAACTGAAAGAGAGTGCGTCCACTTTCTAGGCCTGTGGATGAAAGGTCCTTGAGCAGAATTTTGTCAATTGGTAATTTCTGTGGGTGGCAAAGAGATCTATGTCTGGCCTTCCCCATGCTTGAATGATCATTGTGAAAACTTGAGGATGCAACTTCCATTCATGTGGATCTGTCATATTTCTGCTCAGGTTGTCTGCCAGTGTGTTTTCCTTCCCTAGCAGGAATTGTGCTTGAAGTTGGATTTGCAATTCCAGAGCCGTGTTCCAAAGGGACATGGCTAGTCTGCACAGGGGATATGAATGAGTTCCTCCCTGTTTGTTTATGTACCACATCACTGTGGTGTTGTCTGTTCTTATCAATAGTTGTCCTGGATGCAGTAGGTCTTTGAAAGCCATAATAGCATTTATTACTGCTAGCATTTCCTTTTGATTGATGTGTAGGTGCTTTTCTTTTTGGGACCATTTGCCCTGAATGCACCGATCTGTCATGTGCGCCCCCCAGGCGTAGTCCGAGGCGTCTGTTGTGATGACTTGATTTGCTTGAGGCTTGCAGAATGGGAGACCTATGTTTCTATGGCATGCTTGAGCCCACCACAGAAATTCCTTTGAAGACATGGAATCAGTGGTATGATTGCTTCCAAACTGTGGCTGTGTTGAGACCATAAGTTTTTTAGGTACCATTGAAGTTTTCTCATATGCAGCTTTGCACATGGGATTAGCAGGATGCAAGATGCCATGAATCCCAGAGCCTGCAGGATTTTCCTTGCAGTCAGCCTGGTGAAGGTTGCCAGTTTTCTGAAGTATTGAGTTAATTGCCCTTGTTTCTCTGGCGTGAGGTAAGCCATCTGGGTGTTTGTATCCAAGCTGGCACCCAGGAAAATTATTGTTTGAGAGGGTATTAGTCTTGACTTCTTTTTGTTAACTGTGTATCCCAGAGATTTCAACAACATTATTACAATCGCCAGGTGTTTCAGAAGAGTGTGTTTGCTGTCCGCTTGGATCAGGCAGTCGTCCAGATATGGGTATATTTGTATCCCTTGAAGTCTGCAGAAGGCAATTACTGATGCCAGGCATTTCGTGAACACTCTGGGCGCAGTAGATAAGCCAAAGGGCAATGCAGAGAATTGATAATGGGATGAACCTGCAAGAAATTTGAGGTATCTTCTGCAATCTTGTCTGATTGGGACATGCAGGTATGCCTCATTGAGGTCCAGTGTTACCAGCCAAGACTCCTTGCCCAGCATGGGAAGAAGCTGCTGTAATGTGAGCATCTTGAACTTTGGTACGAGTAAGTATGTGTTTAGGATGGAGAGGTCCAAAATAGGTCTCCAATCTTTGCCCTTCCTTGGTACCAGGAATAGTCTGGAATAAAAACCTTGACCCTGTTCTTGTGCAGGTACCTCTTGAATAGCTTTCATGTCCATGAGATCTGAAATTTGTTTATGTGCCTCTGCCCTTTGATTGTGTGGCAGGTTTGGCATGCCTCTCATTTGTGGAAGGGTGTGAAAGTGGAATCTGTAGCCTTTGTCTATAATGTCCAGGATCCATTTGTCTTTTGTGACAATATGCCAATTTTTCAAAAATAATGCCAGTTTTCCGCCTAAAGGTGCTGCCATTTGAGCCTTGCTTGGCATGCAAAGGGGGAAGTCATTGGGTCTGCCTTCTGAATGGCTGTGAACTATCCTCACCCCCTCTTGGTGTAGGTGTTTGCCATTGTCTGCCTCTAAATGATCCTTGAGATTGCCCTCTACCTCTCGGGCGCCTGTATCTACCTCTTTGAGGTCTGTCCGTGGCTGGAAAGGACCAATTTTTTGAAGGCCAATTTCTACTGAAACGTGGCGGTTGTACCTGTAGGAAATCTTTCACTGTTTGCATTGATTTTGCCTTTTCCTCCATTTTCTTTAATACCTCCTCAGCTTTAACACCAAACAATACATCTTTTTGAAGAGGTGCATCTAGTAATTTAGCTTTGACATGATCTGGCAAGGTCTGCTCTTTGAGCCAAGCATGTCTACGTATGACTGATCCTGTAACAGCAGCTCTACAAGAGGCCTCTAAAGCATCAAAACCACATTGCAAGGTATGTTTACCCACTTGCTCTGCACTATGCAACAAATCCTACAACTCCTTCAAGTCTGGTTGTTCAGGTTGTGACATTTTGCTTTTCAACTGAGATAACAAAAACTGTTGATACTTTAACATATGGAACTGACAGTTTAAAGCCCTCATGGTTAAAGTGGCCGAGGTGTATACCTTTTTCCCCCACCTTTCTAAAGCTCTGGAATCTCTCTCTGAAGGTAATGGATTTTTGGCAGTGGAGGCCTTAATTCCCTTGGGACCCTGTGAAATAGTTTCTGGGTCAGCCGCATGGCTTTTGTATAGGAATCGGTGTGAATCAGGAACCCGGTAATACCGGTCAGGCTTGACTGGAGCTGGAGGTAAAGAATCTGGGTTAAGGCTGGCCTCTGAATACACATCATCTAGTATGTCTAAGACAAGAGGTATAGCCAGAGGCCTGTGCTGAGGGAGCAAAAGAAAATCCCTGAGCCTTTTCTTGGAGTCTGAGTACTCTTGGCCTTCCCAGTGGAAGTGTTCCCTCAAGGTATTCAAGGTTTCCCCAAAAGAGTAATCCTCAGGGGGGGGGGGGGACAGAGGGAATGGACTCCTCTGCATCAGAATCTTCGAAAGGGGAGTTATAATGTTCCTGGTCCTCAGAACGTTCTGAAGTAATGGAGGCCTGGTCCGAGGAAGGGTAGTCTTCCTCCACTCTGGGCCTTTTGTCCAAGGGGGGTTGAGAACCCCTGATAACAAATCCTCAGCCATTTTGAGCATCTGCTTTTTAGGCATGGGGCCTTGAGAGGGGCCCTGTGGAGCTTGTCTTTCAGAATGCATGGCTGCTTTAGATTTAGTGTACGCCTTAATGGAAAAAGAAGAAGGCCTGAAGACACCTTGAGTGGTGGCAGGCCTGTCTGAACACGGTTTCCCCGCCAAGAGTGACTTCGGTATCTGTAGTCGGGGTGAGGGCCGAAGAGCCTGCAACCTCGGGCACAGAAGACACCGCTAATGAAGTGTCATCGGTAGGCGCCTCGCTGAGAACCGGAGCACATGTAGTCGGCTTTAGCGTGGTGTCGGTAGAAGTCACGGACCTCGTATGTCGGTCCTTATCTTTACGTCGTTTACACAAAATTGGAGTCAGAGTATCCAACGACATGTTGTAATTAAACTTTTTGCCAAAATAGTGTTGGGCGAACTCCGCCCGACGCTTAATAGTGCGTCTGTTGAATGTAGCACAAAAACGACAGGCCTAGACGTCATGGTCTGGGCCTAAGCAAGGTATACAGATGGAATGGAAATCCTTTGCGGTATTTGCTTCCCACATGAAATGCAATTATTAACTTTGTCTGACATCGGTCTGAGGCAAGAAAAGTTTCCCCAATGGGGTACTTAGCTTTCAAGAAGTTTTCGGTTGAGAAATATTCGTAATCTCAGGAGCTGGCCGACCGGCACTTGCGAAATGCTTCTGCTTCGGACACCGCGCGCCAAGAAAGACTGGAGAAAATGGCGTTGGCTGGTTCTTTTATACCCCTGTTGCACTGATGTCAGGGAAGAAGTGACGACAACCGACGCTGGACCTAGACTTTGGAATTCGGCCGACCGAGGACCCGCCTGACGGTAGGAGAACCCATCTGTTATGACTGCAGCTGTATGCACGATGAACATCACTACAGTACTAAACTGCACTGACTTAAGCTGGTAACGATGTGTAGCATTAACGGCATAACACTATAGTACTAAACTGCACTGACTTAAGCTGGTAATGATGTGTAGCATTAACGGCATAACACTACAGTACTAAATTGCACCGACTTAAGCTGGTAATGATGTGTAGCACTAGCTGCTTAACAGTTCTGTACTAAACAAACTGCACTGGCTTTATCAGATACCACATACTCTGTTAAAATTTTGGTGATGGTCTTTTACTCCTTGCAAAGTCTGGGTCCTTCTTACCTGAAGGAACTATCCCTATTACTACCTTGGTCATTGTTCTCTACCAGCAGCTCTTAAAGCATGGCCTGAAACACTCTGTGTCCAATCTTTCGTTTATTACGCTTCATACTTTTAGCACTTACCTACAACAGTCTCTAAAGGAATGTCTTATCTTGGCCTGTTAAAGAGCTTCCTGGAAACATAACTTTCCTACAGTGACAATTTAACCAGCTTTGTCATCTTGTCATAAAATATTTTAGTCATAACTGCATTTGCATGTTGTACGAGTTATGTCATTTTATCCTGAATGTTCTTAACCCATAAGCACTGTAATAAAGTTAAACTTCTTGTACATCCAGTGTAACACTAAGTAAACATAACTTCTGCACATGGAATTAAATGGTCTGCTGAAGACGGTCATCATCACTATTCATTTTACTGTTATACATTGTCCAAAGGAAGAAAGGCTCTTCCTAGAGACAAATCTAGAAGACATTCAAGAAAACCTGGGAAGGGATGGGAGAGGATTTCTGCATGTTCAGTGAAACCTCTAGATTTAGCAAGAATTTCATGACCCAGGTCTGCAAAATTAAGACAGTAGTCCAAATCTGTAAATATCTAAATGCTTTGATGCATGTAGTGAACAATCACTAAAGCCAGGCACTTTGCAAATAATCTTGGCACAATGAAAAGATCTGATAATGTGAGCTAGACACAGAAAATCTTAAAAAATGCCTGAATTTCTTGCAAATTGGAAAGTGATTATTATTATTACATTTGGGGTAATCTGCTGGCAGGTTGCCCTCAGTCGGCCTGATTAACAAAGTCTTGGGTCCTGCATCGGTTGCTGTCCCTTCTTCCATGATGTCAGGTCGTCAAGAGGTATAAAACATTCAGCAGACGCCATTACATCAGTTTTTCTTGCCCCAAATATCAGGTGCCCCCCCTAATGGGGAGCAAATAAAATTAAAAACACAAAGTTATACCTCCAACCAAAAGCAAATACACCCAAAAGGCTTTTAAGCATAGTAAAGGAAAGAAGAGGTATAGCCAGAGAAAAGTAGGGGGCTGGAGGGAAGGTAACCAGGACTGCAACATTGAATACACTCGAACATCTACATTAATGGCAAGTGTATACAACTGTAATATGTTCTTCATGTTTCACTGTTGCAGTCATGACATTTGGATAGATTCCCAAAGCTATGGTAGGTAGGAGGAGTTTATACAGCATTAGGGCCAACTATAAGGCCCTGCAAGACAGCAGTGGCAAGGCCAGCTCTGGATTTAGAGAAAATTGGTAAATGATAATGCTTGGTGAAAGTATGAACAGAACTCCAGGTAGCAGCTTCAAGAATATCCATGGTAGGAACACCTCTGAGAAAGGCTGCAGAAGTAGATGCAGCCCTGGTGGAGTGAGATCTGATCCCCTGGGGGATAGGTTTTCCATGGTGCTTATAGCAGAAATGAATGCAATGGCTTATCCATTTAGAAATGGTTTGTTTTGAAATAGCCTTTCCCTCTGCCCCTGCAGCAAATTCTACCAGCAATTGTTAAGATTTTCTTTGAGATTTAGTCCTGTCCAAGTAGAATCTAAGTTGTCTGTGCACATACAAGGAATGCAGAATCCGTTCCCCTTTTTTCTGTGGATTGGGAAAGAAGGTTGGCAAATGAATGGACTGATTAAGAGCTACACTGGAAACCACCTTGGGCATGAAGGCTGGATTGGTCCTGAGAGATACCCTGCCCGCATGAAAGATGATGAAAGGCTCCACTGCCATAAGGGCCTGTAATTCAGTTATCCTTCTAACTGAAGTGATTGCTAAAAGGAAGGCTGTTTTCCAAGTAAGAAATTTTAAGTCTGCAGTAGCAGCTGGCTCGAAAGGAGGTAGAGTGAGCTTCTCCAAAACAACGTTAAGGTCCCAGGCAGGGGTAGGAGCTCTCCTGGGTGGTCTCATGTTCTTTGCCCCTCTGAGATACTGCTTGAGCAGAGGATGAGAGAAGAGGGGTGGTTCTGTGTTAAAGTGAGCTGAAATAGCGGAGGCGTGGATTTTAATAGAGGAAAAAGACAGGCTCTTGTGAAGCATCTCAGTTAAGTATTGCAAAATCTGAGGTAAATTGGACACTGCTGTGCTCATCCCTAAATATTGGTTCCAGGCACAAAATCTTTTCCAGGGTGGCCTAATGGTTAAGGTGTTTGCCTTGCAAACACAAGGTGCAGGGTTTGAGTCTCACAAGGGACAATTGGCTAGGCTTAAAATGGCTCACAAGGGCAGTTAGCTTAGTACTAATCTATGAACCTATGAACCTATAAGATTTTCTAGTACTAGGTCTTCTCGCCTCCAAGATGACATCCATCACCGGTTTGCTGAGGGATGACAAATGTGAATTTAAATGATTAGCCAGGCTGAAAGGTTCAATGTTGGAAGCTTAGGGTGCAGAATTTGGTTCTCCTGCTGAGACAGCAGGGAAGGAGTCTAAGGCAGGTGCCATGGAGATATTTGCGACACACTGTGCAGGAGTGGACACCAGTGTTGGCGTGGCCAGTCTGGAGCAATCAAAATCATCCTTGGTTTGTCCTGTTTGACTTTTAGCAGAAATTTGGAGAGCAGCGACAGAAGGGGAAAGGCGTAGACTGACAGGATTTTCCAGCTGAAGGAGACAGCATCCACTTTCCAGGCTTGTTTGTGGGGAGTCCTTGTGCAAAACTTGTCCAACTGGTAGTTCTGGAGGGGGGGGGGGCAAATAGAACTATCTCTGGGTTCCCCCATTCATTTGTCAACATGTTGAAAATCTGTGGTTCCAGTTGCCACTCGTGTGGGTCCATGAGTTTTCTGCTTAGTCCGTCTGCCAGTGTATTTAATTTTCCTGGCAGGAATTGAGCTTGTAGGTGCACTTAGTGGCTCAAGGCCGTGTTCCACAATGCCATGGCTAGTCTGCAGAGGGGGTAGGAATGTGTAGCCCTCTGCTTATGTACCACATAACCGTGGTGTTGTCAGTCTTTACCATTAGTTGTCCTGGAAGAATGTAGTCCTTGAAGGCTGTCAGAGCATTCTGTACAGCTAACATTTCTTTTTGATTGATATGTAGGTGCATTTGATTTGGGTTCCATTTGCCCTGAATGCACTTACCTGCCAGGTGAGCCCTCCATGCATAGCCTGATGCATCTGTAGTTAGAGTTTGGTGTGAATGGCAGTCCCTTGTTTTGGTGGCAGGCCTCTGCCCACCATAGGAACTCAAGGTGTAGGCAAGGTATGATAGGAATGGTTTCCATGCTGTGATAATGTTGACTCCATAGACTTTTTAAGTACCACTGTAGTTTCCTCAAATGCAGTCTTCCATATGGAATTAGAAGAATGCAGGAAACCATGAACCCCAAGGCTTGCAGTATTTGTCTTGCAGATAGCAGGGTTTTTGTGGCCACTTGTTTGAAGTAAGTTACCAAATGAATTTGCTTCTCTGGCATGAGGAAAGCCATCTGGGAAGTTGTATTCAAGCTTTCACCCAGGAATGTAATCCATTAACAGGGTACCAGTTGTGATTTCTTTTCATTTATGGTGTACCCCAGACAAGTCAGAACCCTTTTTACAAATGCCAGATGATTTAGAAGTATGCCCTGGTTTTCTGCCTGAATTAGACAATTGTCCAGGTATGGATATATTTGAATATTTCTTTGCCTGCAAAATGTAATAACTGGAGCCAGGCACTTTGTAAATATCCTGGGCACAGTAGACAAGCCAAAGCGCAGTGCAGAGAACTGATAATGCCAGTAGCCTGCTTTGAAGCATAGGTATCTTATGCAAGATTCCCTGATTGGGATGTGCAGGTATGCTTCTTTTAAATCTAGAGTTGCCAACCAGGCATCTTTGCTTAGCATAGGAAGTAACTGGTGAACAGTCAGCATCTTGAATTTTGGAATCTCCAGAAAGGTGTTTAGAGTAGACAGGTCCAGGATTGGATGCCATGATTTGTCTTTTCTGGGTACCAGAAAAAGTCTGGAATAGAAACCTTGTCCCTTTTCTTCTTCTGGTACCGGTTGAATAGCCCCCATGTTTAAGAGGGAAAGTACTTATTTTTGAGCCTCTTCTCACTGATTTGGGGGCAGGTCTGACCACCCGTTTGGTGTTGGCAACGTGTGGAAATGAAATCTGTATCCCTGGGACACTACTTTTAAAACCCATTTGTCCTGGGTTATGAGTTCCCAGTTCTTTGCATGAAGAGCAATCTTTCCCCCCAAAGGGGCGGTTAAAAAGGTAAGTGCTGGGTAATTTTAAAAGGAAGTCATTAAGACTGTTTACCATAGGGAGGTGTCTTGTTCTTTCCAGATTTGGAAGTGGAGGCCCCCCACTGCTTAGTTCTGAGAGTACCCTGGGACTGAAACCTGGAGTTTTTACTGTGTCTGGGTTTGGCTTGACAGAATCTGGAAGGGGCTGGAAAAGACCAATTCTTAGTAGGCCAGTGCCTACTAAATCTTGGAGGTTGTACTTGTAAGAAATCTTTAACAGTTTGCATAGATTTACCTTCATCTTCCATCTTTTTTAGAACTTTTTCAGCCTTATTGCCAAACAGCCGGTCCTGATTTAAAGGAGCATCCAACAATTTAGCTTTAACATGATCAGGCAAAGACTGCTCCTTAAGCCAAGCATGCCTTCCAAGCACAGACCCAGTAACAGAACCCTGCAGGAGGCCTCTAAAGAATCAAAACCACATTGCAAAGTATGTTTTCCAACTTGTTCAGCAGAATGCATTAAATCCTGTAAATTTTTATTTTCCACACAATCAGGAATCAACATCATTTTCCTGTTTAAGCAGTCCAATAATATGCTGTTGATATTTTAACATATGAAATTGGCAGTTTAAAACTCCGACTGCCAAGGTTGCAGAAGTATAAACCTTTTTACCCCATCTATCCAGCACCCTGGAATCTCTTATCAGAAGTGGTAGGAGTTTTAGCAGTAGAAGCCTTAATGCCCTTGGGCCCCTGAGAAATGGTTTCTGGATCTGCAACTGGATTTTTGAAAAGGAACTTGTGGGACTCAGGAACCTTGTAGTATCTATCAGGTTTACTAGGAGCCAGAGGCAGGGAATCAGGGGCCAAACTGGACTCCGAGAACACATCATCAGCAATGTCTAGTACAGGAGATATAGCCAAAGGCCTATGCCGAGGCAGAAGAAGGAAATCCCTAAACCTCTTTTTTTTAAAATCAGAAAATTCCTGACTTTCCCAGTGGAAATGCTCCCTTAAAGTATGTAAAGTTTCCTCAAAAAAAAAAATCCTCAGGAGGGGAAACAGAGCGAATGGAATCCTCTAAATCAGAATCCTCATAATTAGGTATGGACAAATCCAGGTCATTAGAAGAGTCAGAAAAAGAATCCTGATCAGAAGACTCATAATCAAGCTCAGCCCTAGGCATCTTGGGGGGGGGGGGGTGACTATCCCTGATTAGAGTAATTAGATCTTCAGCCATTTTGATCATTTGTTTTTTAGGCATAGGGGCCTGAAAATGTGGCCTAGGCTTCAGTTTTTTCGACACAGATGGAGATTTAGGCCTTAGTAATGAAGGCAGCGTTGATTTAATATGCAAGTCTGTAGGCCTGAATACACCCTCAGAAGCCAGTGCCTGCACAGCGGCTCCAGACTCATCCAAGACAGAGACACAGTACAGTTGTATACACCTACCATAAATGTAGATGTTCGAGTGTCTTCACTGTTGCAGTCATAACTGTCGGGTGATCCTGCCGGCAGGCAGCCCGAGGTCGGCCAGAATCCCAAAGTCTGGGTCCGGCGTCGGCTGTACCAGCAAGAACCCTGACGTCAGAACGCAGAGGTATAAAGCTGACAGCCGACGCCATCTTCTCCAGTCTTTCTTGCCCCAGATGTCAGAAGTCCCCCAAAATAACCAAAAGGTGCCCAAAAAGGAAACACAAATACACCACAAAAGAAGAGGAAGATAAGAGGGGATAGGTGGGAGGAAACACGACTGCAACAGTGAAAACACTCGAACATCTACATTTATGGTAGGTGTACACAACTGTACTATGTTCTTCGTGTTTCACTGTTGCAGTCATAACTGTAGGGTAGAATCCCAAAGCTGTGAAGAGGGAGGAGGTTATGCAGAAGAAGGGGCAGCCAGAAGGCCCTGCAAGACAGCAGAGGCAAAACCTGCCCTACACTTAGAATATAAAGGGAGATTATAGTGCTTAGAAAAAGTATGCACTGAACTCCAAGTGGCAGCTTCCAAAATGTCCTTGGTAGGAACTCCTCTGAGAAAGGCTGCTGAAGAGGCAGCTGCTCTAGTAGAATGACTTCTAACAGTACCTGGAATCTGCTTCCCAAAATGAGAGTAACAAAACCTTATCCCATGGGCAATCCATTTGGAAACAGTTTGTTTAGAGATAGCCTTGCCTAGAGAACTGGAGGCAAAAGAGATAAGCAACTGATCAGATTTTCTGAAATCTTTAGTTCTGTCCAGGTAAAACCGTAGCTGTCTGTGTACGTCCAATGAATGTAAAATCCTTTCCCCTTTGTTTTGAGGATTTGGAAAGAAAGTAGGAAGGTGAATAGTCTGATTTAAAGCCACTTTAGAAATCACCTTAGGCATAAATGTAGGATTGGTCCTCAAGTCAACTCTGTCTTGGTGGAAAATAAGGTATGGTTTCACAGCCATTAGAGCTTGCAACTCTGACACCCTTCTAGCAGAAGTCAATGCTAATAAAATAGCTGTCTTCCAGGATAAGAACTTGATATCCAAAGCAGCAGCAGGCTCAAAGGGAGGTAAAGTAAGTTTTTCCAAAACATAATTAAGATCCGAAGCAGGAACAGGAGGAGTTCTAGGAGGTCTTAAATTCTTAGCCCCTCTCAAGAATTGTCTCACCAGCTGGTGAGAGAAGATGGGGGGGATCAGTGTTGTAATGAGCCGAGATTGCAGAAGCATGGATTTTAATGGAAGAAAAGGAGAGGCCTTTAAGCAAAAGGTCAGAGAGGTAAAGTAGAATGGAAGAAATGTCAGGTAAAAGAGGATCAGAACCTCGATCCCTCATCCAAATACAAAATCTTTTCCATTTAGAAGCATAAGATTTTGTAGTGCTAGGGCGCCTAGCTTCTAAGAGAACATCCAAAACCTGTTTGGGAAAAGCAGAAAGAATCAAAGGCCCTTGTAGAGCCAAGCTGCCAGGCAAAGAGTCTTGATTTGAGAGTGTAGCATCTGACCCTGATGCTGGGACAGTAGAGAAGGAAACAGAGGCAGAATCCATGGAGGATCCAAGAACAGGTGTCTTAAAGTTGGATACCAAAACTGCCGAGGCCAATTTGGAGCTATCAAAATGATAATCTTGGGTTTGTCCTGTTTTATTTTCAGTAACACCCGAGGCAGAAGAGGAAGAGGAGGGAAGGCGTATCCCGAAAGATTCCTCCAGCTGAAAGACAGGACATCCACTTTCCAAGCTGTTTTGTGGAAGGACCTGGTGCAAAAGAGAGGCAGCTGATGATTGAGATGGGATGCAAACAGATCTATCCGAGGGCAACCCCAAACTGTCATAATCCTGCTGAATAAGCATCCATTCGTGAGAATCCAAAAGATTTCTGCTTAGGCTGTCTGCTAAGAGATTCTGTTTTCCTGGAATGAATTGAGCTTGAAGATGCAGATTCATATTTAGAGCTGTGTCCCATAAACTCATGGCTAGTCTGCAAAGGGGGTATGAGTGAGAGCCTCCCTGCTTGTTTATATACCACATGACTGTGGTATTGTCTGTGCGAATCAGAAGATGGCCTGGTTGCAAAAGATTCTGGAAGGCTAGAAGAGCATTTTGGACTGCCAACATTTCCTTCAAGTTGATGTGCCAGGGAAGATGCTTCTTTGTCCAATAGCCCTGCTGGCAATTGTTTAGGTAATGAGCTCCCCAAGCATAATCCGAGGCGTCTGTGGTTATGATCTGAGCAGGATGAGGTAGGCGAAAGGGATTCCCTTTGTTTAAAGCACAAGCCCTGAACCACCAGAGGAACTCTTTTTGGAGGCAGGGAATCAGAGGTATCATTGTTTCCAGGCTGTGGTAATGCTGAGACCATACACTCTTTAGGTACCACTGAAGTTTTCTCATATGAAGCCTTGCATTTGGGATCAACAGGATGCAAGAAGCCATGTAACCCAATGTCTGCAGGAATTTCCTTGCAGTGAGCTGAGTTAAAGTAGCCAAGGTCTTGAAAATTGATGCCAGCTGTACTTGCTTTTCTGGAGTAAGGAAGGCCCTTTGTAAGCTTGTGTTTAGAAGAGCTCCCAAAAAGATCATTTGTTGAGAGGGGATCAAATGTGACTTTTTTGTGTTCACTGAAAATCCCAGTAGTAGGAGAAGATGCTGAACAAACTGCAGATGTTGAAGTAAAAGATCCTTGCTGTCTGCCTGAATAAGGCAGTCGTCCAGGTAGGGGTAAATTTGAATTCCTTGGAGTCTGCAATAAGCTACTACTGGAGCCAGACACTTGGTAAAGACTCTGGGCACAGTAGATAAGCCAAAGGGCAGTACAGAGAATTGAAAGTGTCTCGAACCTGCCTTGAATCTGAGGTATTTTCTGCGTTCCTGTCTGATGGGAATGTGTAAATAGGCTTCCTTCAAGTCCAATGTCACCATCCAAGCATCCTGGGAGTGCATGGGAAGAAGTTGTTGCAGAGTAAGCATCTTGAATTTTGGAATCTCCAGAAAGGTATTTAACACTGAGAGGTCCAGAATAAGTCTCCATGACTTTTGTTTCCTTGGGACCAGAAATAGTCTGGAGTAAAAACATTTTCCCATCTCTGGAAGTGGAACAGGTTCTATGGCTTTCATGGCCAATAAGGCGTCCACTTGATTTAAGGCCTCTGACCATTGATGTTTTGGCAGATCCGGCCAACCCGAAGACCTTGGCAGAGTATGAAAGTGGAATTTGTAGCCTCTTAAAACCACGTCTAAAACCCATTTGTCCTGGGAAATATGAGTCCAATTTTGGTAGAAAAGAGAAAGGTTTCCTCCGAGAGGGGCTTCCAGGCAAGGAGGACCTGTAGCCCAACGGAGAGAGTCATTGGGTCTGCTTCTTTTGTGATTGAGGTCTGTCTTCTCCCCTTCTAGGTGAAGAAGCAGTCCATTGTCTGGACCTGTAAGAGGCCTGAGCCTGCCCCCGACCTCTGGAGTGTCTATATCTTCCCCTTTGAGGCCTGTCAGACGTGGGAAAGGACCAATTTTTGGAGGGCCAATTTCTAGAAAATCTAGGAGGCTGAACTTGTAAAAAATCTTTAACAGTCTGCATAGATTTTGCTTTTTCTTCCATCTTTTTAATAACCTCCTCAGCCTTGGATCCAAATAAAACATCATGCTGAACAGGGGCATCTAACAGTTTAGCCTTAACCTGTTCTGGTAAATTCTGCTCACGAAGCCAAGCATGTCACCTGATAACAGTACCAGAGGCTGCGGCCCTGCAAGAAGCTTCTAAGGCATCAAAACCACAATGTAAACTATGTTTGCTAACTTGTTCAGTTGCATGCAATACATCCTGTAATTCCTTGTCCTCTGCACATGCAGGAAAGGTAGAGAGCTTTTGCTTTAGAACAGACAAAAGAAATTGCTGATACTTGAACATGTGAAACTGGCAATTTAAAGCTCTAATAGAAAGGGTAGCAGAAGTGTAAACCTTTTTGCCCCACCTGTCCAAGGCACGAGAATCCTTTTCAGAGGGAATAGGATTTTTAGATGAAGCGGCCTTAGCAGCCCTAGAACCCTGAGAAATGGTTTCAGGATCAGCAGAAGTGTTCTTAAATAAGAATTGATGGGAGTCAGGGACTCTGTAAAATCTATCAGGCTTGGAAGGAGCAGGAGGCAAGGAATCAGGATTAAGGTTAGCTTCAGAAAAAGCATCATCCACAATATCAAGTACAGGAGGAATAGCCAAAGGTCTGTGTTGAGGGAGAAGGAGAAATTCCCTAAGTCTCTTCTTGGAAGCAGAGTAATCCTGACCTTCCCAATGAAAATGCTCCCTCATCTCATGTAAGGTTTCCCCAAAAGAGAAATCTTCAGGGGGAGAAGCAGAGGGAATAGAGTCCTCTGCATCAGAATCCTCATAAGGAGGAAAAGAATAATCCTGGTCAGAGGAAGAGACAGAAGACATAGAAGCCTGATCAGATGAATCATAAGGAATATCCTGTCTAGGCCTTTTTTTCTGGTGGAGGGTGAGAACCCCTAATCATTGTAAGTAAATCTTCAGCCATCCAAAGTAATTGCTTCTGGGACTTGGGAGCTGTATCCGAGGAAGCTTGAGAAGAAACCCTTGGTTTAACAGCAGTCTTTGACTTTGCCTTTGTCTTTGTAGAAATAGTGATATTAGAAGGCCTGAAAACCCCCTCAGAAGCCGGTACCTGCACAGCGGTTCCGGACCCATCTGAAGGAGCGACGTCCGAAGGTCCTGCAGCAACTAAAATACTAGGCCTAGAAGGCTCCCTGTGGGAGTCCGTGTCGGCCATCGGTTCCGAAGTGGCGGACGACAGGGGCTGCAAAAGCGCCTCACTGACGACCGCCGAACCCGAAGCTGGCTCCGGCTGCAAAATATCATGTTTGGACCTCGGAGGCCTATCCTTGTCTTTGCGTTTCTTTTGAATTCCGGTTGTCGGTAAAGTATCCAACGACATCCTATAATTGAATCGTCTACCGAAATAATTCAAGGCCCAATCGTACCTACTCTTGATAGTGCGAGAATTAAACCTGGCACAGAACCGACAGCAAGAAACGTCGTGGTCAGGGCCTAAGCAAGGTAGACAGTAAGAGTGAAAATCTTTATGAGGTATTTGTTTTCCACACGATATACAATTATTAACTTTTTCTGACATCGGAGGAGCAAGAAAAAAGTTTCCCCAACGGGGTACTTAGCTTGAGAAGAGAAGTAGAAAACTTCGGACCGACGACAATCAAAGCACGTTGTCTGAAAACGCCAACCAACGAGTTGCGAGCTGCTTTCCACCGCACGACAAGAAAGACTGGGGAAGATGGCGTCGGCTGTCAGCTTTATACCTCTACGTTCTGACGTCAGGGTTTTTGCTGGTACAGCCGACGCCGGACCCAGACTTTGGGATTCTGGCCGACCTCGGGCTGCCTGCCGGCAGGATCACCCGACAGTTATGACTGCAACAGTGAAACACGAAGAACATCCACGGGTTCCATAGGTGAAGCATCTCGCTGCATACCGGACTCCAAATTGGTCTCAGTGGAGGCTTGCGAATCAGAAGTAGCGGGTATCAGGGGCTGCGAAAGCGCCTCACTGAGTACCTGCGAACTGGTGACTGGTTTAGGAAAAGCGTCGTCAGCAGTTCTGGACCTCGGCGGCCTGTCTCTGTCTTTATCTTTGCGTTTTTTTGGAATCCTGGTAGTCGGATGGCTAACCGATGACATTTCTGGATAATTAAGCCAAGAACCAAAATATTTAGAGGAAAAAATGTACCGACAATGGATAGTGCGTTGATCAAATAAAGCACAAAACTGACAGCAAGGTACGCCCTGGTCAGGGCCTAGGCAAGGAATACAGTACAAATAAAAATCTTTATGAGGTATTTGCTTTCCGCAAGTAATGCAATTAAGGCTGGGGTGCCTTCTGTGCGGAGTTTGCATGTTCTCCCTGCATTAGCGTGGGTTTCCTCTGGGTACTCCGGTTTCCTCGCACATTCTAAAGACATGCATCTGGAGCATTTCTCCCCGGGCCTCCACTGTAAACAGGCTCTGTGGAACCTAGTCGGACTTTGCCGGTCAACAAATGTTAAATAAAATAAATAAATAAATAAAATTAACTTTTACTGACATCGGTAAAGAGCAAGAAAACGTTTCCCCAACGGGGTACTTAGCTTTAAGTTGAAAACTTTGGTTCTGAAACTCGAAAATAAAAATTTCAGGAGTCGGCCGACCGGCACTTGCGAACTGCTTCTGCTTCGGGCACTGCACGGCAAGAAAGACTGATGTAATGGCGTCGGCTGCATGTTTTATACCCCTGACAACCCGCAGTCATGGAAGACGGGACAGCAACTGACGCAGTACCCAAGACTTTGTTAATCAGGCCGACTGAGGGCAACCTATCAGCAGATTATCCCAAATGTAATGACTGCAACAGTGAAACACAAAGAACATCCAGTTTTGGCCACAGTGGTGGCACCCACAGCATCTGAGGCAGTGATGGAGCTGGCCAGACACCTAAAGATTCCCTAACAACTTTTCTTCTTCTTTTTCTTGTGGATGGGGTAAGCAAAAAGCACAGAGACTGACAACTGTTCCATGCTTAAGCCAGGAAAGAAACCTCACAAATCAGTAAAGCCTCAGACAGGAAAATTAAAGTTCAGAGGTAAATTTTCCATGAAAGTCCCAAAAAACACCAATTCCTGCCCCACATACGACTGCTCTACACAAAAAGGGTAGAATATGTCAATAAAAAACAGATTTGTGCAGTTTTTTCCTCACACAACTATTACACAAGTAGAAATCCCTTTAGCAACATGATAATCCCACAAAAATCATTCCCTACCATAAAATTCAAGAAAAAACATTTTTTTCTACAGAACCTTTAGCAACAAGACAATCCCACAAAAATTATTCCCTACCATAATATTCAAGAAAAAAATAGTTTTTTCTACAGAAAAACAAAGCAATGGAAGATACTCCCCAGAAGGGGACTTACTTCATCAGCCTGACAATCTCTAGCCAACCATCAGTTCCATGAAGCCTGCAAAGGCAAAGCACTTTGGGCACCATAGCTTCAGAGCTTTCTTGCCGCCAATCTGCTTATTACCAGCCCATACTCCAGGCCAGAAATCATAGGAGGTTACTAGGCTAATAGCCCTGGGGACCTTACAAGCCTAGCCAAGAGTTTATCCGCAAAAAAGAAACCTCAGTCAGCACCTGTTACCGCTGTCAATGATGGACACAGCTGGAATCCCTGGGTCAAATTTGTGGCTTCCCATCCACTAATCAAGGTTGCGCTTAAACAGGGTCAGTGAGGTAACTCTGACATGTATGGGAAGTCTATTCCAGCAATAGGGCAGCATCTGGGAGACAAACTTATCTCTCCAGCAGGTTTTGCTGATGTTGCATATTAGATTTAGGTCTTTTGAATGGGTAATACGAAAGGAGTTGGACTTAATCATATGAAGCATCTCTGGTAGGGCAGGGTCCAATACTGTCTTGTAGGCGAAACATAGATCACCTCTAAGCAATCTGTACCATACTGAGCACAGTGATAGTGATTTGAGCCTGGCCCCATAGGACAGGTGTCGGAGGCCATGGATTCTCTTTGTGAGGTATTTTTGTGACATTTCTGCTTGGTGCAGGTGTTTGGAGAGGTAAATACCAAACAGGGAGTTATACCAATTATTGGCCTAATGAGAGAGGAGTTATGAGATGAAATAAATAAAAGGCTTTTCTGACCACTGCCGGTACATCGCTACATGATGATGGAATGTGAGACTGTTGTCAACCTAAGTACCCAGGACTCTCACCACAGGTTGTTTGCTTAGGGGTTTGCCATTTATGTGGTAATCAGTAGGGGCCGTGTTTTTGCCAAATGGTATGATAATACATTTTTTTGCATTTAACTTAAGGCCATGATTTTGGCACCAGTCATATGTTGCTGTGAGACCCTCTTGCAGTATGGGAACATCATCTGGGGAGTCAATGACAGCACTCAACTTAGAGTCATCCACAAACTTTGTCAGCCACAGGCCTTTTGTCTCTGCCTGGACCTCTGAGAACTAGATGCCAAGCAGTAGGGTTCCCAGGACAGATCCCTGGGGAACACCACTAGTGACAAGTCTGCTGTCATAGGAGGAGGTGCCTATTTTGATCTTGGGGTCCTATCAGTGAGCCAGCTGGCCACCCACCTGATGCAACAGGGATTTATGCCAAGTTGCGCTAGCTTTTCGATGATGCCCGAATGTGGGACTGTGTCAAAGGCCTAGTACAAGTCAAGGTAAGTTGTATGTACTGACTTTCCCTCATCTACGGCCTTGGTGACAGTCTTAAAGAAGTCAACCAGGTTCAACAGGTAAGATCTGCCCTTAACAAATCCAAATTGGGTGGGGTCAAGTGCTTGGAGATTGCTTATGTCCTTGTTTATGAGATCCACAATAATATGCTCCATGGTTTTACAGATCAGAATGGTCAAGCTAATGGGGCGAGAGATTTCAGGGTCAGTAGTGGTACCACCTTTGTGCAAAGGGAAGACAATGGCAATTCTCCACTCTGCTGGAATGAAGCTTGTTCTTAGGCTGTGGCTGAATAGGGTACTCAATTGCGAAGCTAGTTCTTGCTGGAGATGGTGAAGAATACAGCCTGGGATACTATCAGGTCCCATAGAAGCTGTGTTCTTTGTCTTGGATAGGACCTTTAACACCTGATCTGTGGAGATGTGAGGTGCAGGACAAGTATTGGGGATGTCGACTGGGCCTTTTGGGGGGGGGGTTGTGCTGAACCTATCTGCTAGCAGGTTGGCTAAGTCAACAGAATCAATGCAAGTGGCATCGTTAAGTAATAATTCGGAACAAACTTGGGCTTTGGCATGAAGGTTCCTGACACAACTGAAGAAGGCTTTGTGGCTTCTCTTTGTTTTGGAAGTTAGTTTCAATTCATAACTGGCTTTGGAGGTTTTTACTAGTGATCGAATTTACTTGCTAAGTCTGAGAAGGGAGTTTCTCCAATTTGGAATTTGTTCCTTTTTACTCTTGGACAACAGTTTCTTCCTTTTGCTGTAAAGCATGTTGATAGAGATATCCACCAGACAGGTTTGCATTTCCTTGAGGAGCGGGTTTTAGTTCTGTTGGGTATGGCTGAATCCATGCAGTTGTACAGGTGCTTGTATACTGCAATGGCGTACTGTTCAACATAGTTATCTGCATCCTCTGAGGGGGGCAGTGGTGTGAAACTGCTGACACCTTTTCCCTTAGGAGGCTGTAGTCAGCTTTTGAGAATTTCGAATGAGACAGACCAATGATCTGATCTCACCAGGAAAGAGCATACCATGGGACTGATGCAGTGGTCACCCATGTTAGTGAAAACCAAGTCCAGAATGTTATGTCCCCTTCTGGGGGGGGGGGTGAAATGAGCTGGTCTAGTGCGTTAGAACTGATGAAGTCAAAGAATTGCTGGGTGAATATATTAGTGCAGGAATAGTTCACCCAGTCTATGGTGGGGTAGTTGAAGTCACCAAGGATCAGGGTTGTTAGGGGGCACCTTGATGGAGTCAAGTAGGTCCAGGTAGGAGAAGTGGGTGTCCTGAGTCATAAAGGGGGTCTACAGCTGGCTATAACTTGGATAGTTGTTTTGCCAACTATTAGTTGCACCTAGAGTAATTCCAGTGCGTCATACTGGCAAACCATTCTGGAGGTGTGCCTGTCCTTAATGAAGATAGAGACTCCACCATCCTTAGCTTCTTGACCTCATTTTGGGGCTGGAATGTGTGGAATAAGGTAAAGCCTGGTAAGGCAGGGGTGCTCTCTGCAGCCCTGAACCAAGTTTTGGTGACCACAAAGACATTGGCATCTTCCGGTGTGAGGAAAGCCTCCAGTGAGTGCATTTTCAGGTTAAGGCTCCCAGTGTTAAGCAGCATGACCTTCCATTTGCTTTTTGACAGATTTTTTATGTTGGAAGATTTGTCTTTGGGACATGGCCTAAAGAACACACAATGGGGAAAACAAGAGCCTTGGCCAGGATCCGGAATCTCAGGGGTGACAGGTAGAGGTCATGTCTGGCAAAGCATCGAGGCTTGTCAACCATGTCATCCCAGGCAGATAGATACTGGATCCCCTTGAAAAGACACCAGAAACTAAGCCAATTGTTGAAGTCAATTATTTTTTATTGGTACTGTGGTATCATTCTTGATGAAGGTAGGATGCTGCTTAGTGCTAGGGTCATACCTGCCTGGGGGCACATACTCAGAGCTCAATCATGTCTCTCTTCATACAGTCCAGGAAGATACATCTCAAGTCATTCATATACCAACATGGGCAATGAAAGTCATAGTTGTACCTGTTGTGGAAAGACTTTAGTGCATGCATGATGTGGTGGATTCTGGCACCCGACGGACAACTGACCGTAACCTTCTCCTTGTCGAGCCTGGTGAAGGGGACATCTGTGTCTCTCACAACTGAGTCACCATGACTAGTATGTTTGGTTTATTGTTATGCCTTATGAGCTGTGTTTGTGAGACACTGGTGTGTTGTCTGCTGTGTGATATGTTTGGTGTTTGTGTGGAATGTTTGTGAGTGTGTTTTGGAGGTCTCTGTTGTTTAGGAAAGTTTTTATTGAGGACCTCTGCATAGGTGGGTGTTTATTGGGCTTGGCTGTGTGACGTGGGTGGTGTGGTGTTTGTGCTGACAATCATCTCTCTGTCAGGAATACTGACTGTGGTGCGACAGAGCATAGATTCCAGGTTACATATGTAGATGCATTTCTCGCAAGTAGAAGAAATATCTGCTAGGAGAAGAGAGCTGTCAATGAATATGAGGCAGTTGCTACACTGTCTCAGTATGCCCATGTCAGGCTGGCAGAAGAAACTGATGGGAACTGTCCAGACACAGTGTTCTGAATACTTGGCGGACTTACAGAGAGAGGATTTTGATAAGGGTTTGTCCACAAGAGTGTAGACCACAAAAATCTTCTTAAATGTAAAATAAGTGGCCTGAAGTACAAATGCTAAATCCAAAACTAAGATGCTTAAATATATAAATTTAATCAGGCTACTAACAAGCAATAATAAATGCAGCAGACTAAGGGCACTTGAACACTTAAGAGCACACAGCAAAGCAAAATAAGGTAACAAAGTAGGTAGAACACAGTTGCAGTAAGTGCAGCTTTTTTTTGTTAAGTGGAGAGGGAGGAAACAAGATTATTCAAGATTAAGAAACTAAGTTAGGGGGGCTGGCCTTGCCAAATGCTCTCTCTCTTTCTTTCTCTGTACACAGCAGACACAGCTGATGAGCTGGGACTGGTAGGGGTGTCCAAAATCAAAGCAGCAAAGGGGTATTCCTTCCCAAATGATCTTATTGTACTTAGTTGAGTGAGCAAATGAGATGGGGCTGGGATGAGCATCCAACGACAAATTAACACCAGTGACAGGCAATTCCAAAGCCACCAAGTTTAAGAATACAACATGTGGGTGGGAGGGTGGGAAGAATACAACATGTGGGTGGGAGGGTGGAAAGAATACAACAGCACATGGGTAGGAGGTGGAAAGAATACAACAGCACGTGGGTGGGAGGGTGGAAAGAATACAACAGCACGTGGGCGGGAGGGTAGGAAGAATACAACAACACGTGGGCAGGAAGAATACAACAACACGTGGGCAGGAGGGCAGGAAGAACACAACAGCATATGGGTGGGAAGAATACAACAGCACATGGGTGGGAGGGTGAGAAGAATACAACAGCACGTGGGCAGGAGGGTGAAACGAATACAACAGCACGTGGGCGGGAGGGTGGGAAGAAAGCAAACTGCAGAGAGAGAGAGACCACAAATATTCAATCAATATTCAATGAAACAAATAAATAAACACAGTACAGTTTTGTTAACTATCACTGAAACAGAACAAGTGCAAAAAATATACTTGTATCAGCTTTGTATATCCAGATGGTTGTAGAATCAGTCACAGCCAGCTAAACAGCCCTGCTTCAAGAAGATTCAATCCTTACCAGAGACTCTGTTGAGAGACCGTCACTAAGAGCAAAGATGGAGTTACACAGTATTTTCAGATGTAGCTCTCTGCACCAAGCACAATTTCTGTTAACAACAACAGGGAGCATATGCACCAGACCTCAGGCTGGACTCTCTTTCTCTCTTCAGACCCACACAAAACTCCACACTGACCACTTTGGAGCTCTATGCCCTTGTTCCCAATAACTAACACGCACACACACACACACACACACACACACACACACACACACACACCTGGGCAAAGATGGTGTAGATTTACTAGCTGTGGCTCTTTCTGCCCAGACTCTGAGGTAATCAAGCTGCCACCAGTCAGCTACATAAGACTCTTACATAGGGTACCCAATTATACTGTGTAAAATTAATATGAATACACATGGAAGTGCAGGAGTGCTCTCTGGAGCCTTGAACCAGGTCTGTCTTTGCACAGATATCAATGTTCTCCATTTTAAGGAGTGCCTCGAGTGAATGCATTTTGAGATTTGGACTTCTAGCACTGACTAGCATTACCCTCAGTTTTTGCTTGCCTATTCCTGTTACGGTGGTGAATTTGTTATTTGAACCTTGCCTAAAAAAGGCACTATAGTGGCAGCAAGAGCCTTAGCCAGTATCAGGAATCCCAGGGGTGACAGGTGCAAGCCATCTGTGGCAAAGCATTGTGGTCTGTCTACCATGACATCCCAAGCAGAAAGATACTGGATCCCCTTAGAATGACACCAGAAGCTTAGCCAATTGTTGAAGTCAATAATTTGTCCTTGTACTGCGCTATCATTAGGGGCGATGGCAGAATGCTACTCAGGGCTAGGGTCATACCTGCCTGGGCTATAAGATCGGGGAGCTCTTTCATGTCTCTTTTCATGTAGTCCAGGGAGGTACGTCTCCGGTCATTCACACCAACATGGACAATGACAGAGTCATATTTGTACTTGTTTTGGAATGACCTGAGTGCATGGGTTATGTGGCGGATCCTGGCACCCGACAGGCAGCTGACAGTAACCTTCTCCTTGTTTAGCCTGGTGAGTGGGACATCTGTGTGCCCGACTATAGGTACGTTGTTTTTCCTTATTGGCTGTGGTTGAGTGGCACACTGAGTCTGTGGGCTGTGTGTCATTTGGGTTGTGTTGGGGGATGGAGGTTGCCTGCGTTTCTGCTTTGGAGGTTTCTTTTGCTTAGACAGATTATTATTGAGAGCCTCCGCAAATGTTTTTGTGTTACTATTTGTGGATTTTGGTGGTGTAGATTTAGTGAGACTATGTTATGAGTGTGGTGTGGTGCAAATGTTTACCTTCTCCTCATGACTGTCAAGTTCAGTCTTGGTTGGAGAGAGCTTTACCTCCAGTTTGGCTAGATAACTGCATCTCTCACAGATTGTAGTGTTGGATGGTAGCAGGAGAGGGTTGTCTGTGTACATGAGGCAATTTGTACATTGCCTCAAGATGCCCAGATTCATCAGATAGACAGGAGAGAACACTGGGAGCTGACCATTGGACATGTTTGAATAAAAAACTATTTTCCTCTAGATAAGTGAGGAAAGTGAGTACAAGAGCTGTGTTTCTCTAAACAAGTGAGAAACTTAAGTACAAAAACTGTTTTCCTCTAGGTAATGAGGAAGATTGAGTGCTACAGTAATTAGTAGCTTATTTAGTGCTTAGAAGTTCTGAACAAGTGCTGAGCATGAATAAGCAAATTTAAGTGCTAAAACTAAGAATCTGTATCTGCACTAGACGAGTTACAGGACAGAAACAAGTGTAAGTGCAGGCTTTCAAATCAGAAAGTTGAGAGAGATGGAAGACATTGCCCAAATGGCCAGTAACTACAATTTCTGGGCCAGAAACACTCCTTATGTGGTAGACAGGTTACCTAGTGCTTACCTCTCCCACTGATAAGCTAGAAGGCTTCCCTCCAACACAGAAAGGCTTGGGGGGCTCAGAAGCTTACATACAGTCTTGGATACAGCAAATCTGTATCTGGAACACTAGTTACAGGAAAGGTAGGAAACAGGCTTACAGTTTTTTTTTTTTTTTTATATACAGAAAAGTAGCAAAACCAGTAGTAAAAACAATTCACATGCAGTGCAAGCTAGCACACTTGAATATGTAGCAATATTAGACCAAACACAGTTTTAAAAATGCAGTTAAATTAAAAAGAACTAAAAGCAAGTGCAGAAAGAGTTTATTAGGTAGAATGTGGTAAAGAGATGGGATTAGGGGAGTGTCCCAGATCAAATCTATAGTGGGGCGCGCAACTGCAAAAGTAGTTTGTGACATTAACAGAACATGCTGGAGAGAAAGATATGTCTTCCAGAGACTGCCACTTCTCTGGAATAGGCTTCCTGTTCACGTAAAACAGAGCTCCTCACTGACCCTATTCAAACACAGACTAGATAATTGGATGGTTGACTGCAAATTCCCTCCTGGAGTGGCACCCATGTCCTTCATGGACAGGGGTAGCCGGTGTTGATCACATACGAGCTCTGTTCATAAGTCCATCATGGGTACTGCCCAAAAAGAGCAAATGGTGATATGTGTCATTAACGTGGCTAGGCTTATAAAGGCTCTAGGGCCTCTAGCCTAGTAACCTCCTATGAACCTATGGTAGAGTGTGACCAAAGCAGCAAACCTTTCAGGAGTGTCCATGGTGTCACTAAAGGAAGCATAAGTACTCTAAAGATGTTAAAAGTATTCTCTCAAGACCAGCCACAATTACAATCCTTAATGATAAATAATAAATCAGAAAACAGGAGAATACTGAATACAATAACCAACAAAGTTTCAACCACAGAGATACTGGATACTTTCTCACAAATGCAGAAAACAATGGTAAACTATTTTCACTAAATGTCCCTGACTACTTACTAAAGCAAGGCAAGCTGATATGTGCTGAGTATCTTACCACAGCAAATGTCAGAAGATGTCTCTGTGTGGATGTGTGAGATATATACCTGTCAGATTCTAAACTGTTGCTGCAAGGGTTCCGAAGAAGCCAGATACTGGTTAGAGGATGACATCACCTCTGGTCACCTAACACTGGTACAATACACACACACAGAGCTTTGCTAAGATTTGTGGCACATCTGAAAGCTATAACACAATTTCAAACTTTCCAACCCTTTCAAGGTTCTCTGATAAACATACACATTTGATCAGTTACAACAATACAGCCTAAAATACATGCATGCATTCTTTCTGTCCAGCAGGACCTACTGTTGGTGCATTTTTAACACAAGTAACTTTACAAATATATTTTTAACTCAAACATCTGTAAAATCAGTGTGATAGTCAAACAACATAAAATTGTTTACAAAGCTCCAGCTAGCTATGCTGACATACGTACAAATGTACTACCCTAGTCTCCCTAGCACAGATGGCACTACCTCATAACATCACATTGCCTTATACAGGGCTCTGATCGAGCCACTGGCAGTTTGAGCATGTGGAAGGTGTCCTAAATCTTTGAAATCTGGCCATATTGCTTAGGCTACTCAATAGTGAAATAAATTATGAACATCAAAATTAATCAAGTTCATTACTTTACAAACTTTATTTATCTTAACTCATTCTACATAGAAGTATAACCTGCAATTTAACTGTTTATAGATTTACAAAGATAATTCAAATAATTTTTGTCTAAGCTTTCCAAATCTGAACAGAACTAAGTATTCAACAAAAGCATGCCAGCGCATCTGTCTGTGTGTCTGTCTGTATGTACATGTATGCTTTGTTTAGAATTTAAGACAAAATATGCAGAGGAAACCTACGTTTCTGAACTGTACCCAACTGCTTCTACCTAGGACAAGTTCTGCAGCTGTGGTAGGTTCCTTTTCAGTATTACAAAGGTTTATGCAAGTCACCTCGATTATCACCATTTGCTGTAAACATTTTACATGGACTACCTGCATATCCACCCTTTTACCATCACTCAATTTTTTAACCACAGCAATGTAAAACTACCTATCTGTCCAAAGTACTATTTTCTCATCACTAAGACCTGCATGTCTGATCACCTCTTACACTCAGAACATGCCATGATCCTTGCCAGCAAAGTGGCTCAGTTGAAAGAAATCCGTCTCAAAGCTCCATGGTCTGGGGTTCAATCCTGACTTCTTGATACTCTTTCTCCGTGGAATCTACATGTTCTCCTTGTGTCTGCAAGTTTTTTTTCTGAGTCCTCTTATTTACATCTACCTCCAAAAACAAGCTGCTTGTCTGTTTACACTAAATTGTCTATACATCTACATGTTGTATGGCCTGGGTTTATACATCTACATGTTGTACGGCCTGGGTCTATACATCTACATGTTGTACGGCCTGGGTCTATACATCTACATGTTGTACGGCCTGGGTCTATACATCTACATGTTGTACGGCCTGGGTCTATACATCTACATGTTGTACGGCCTGGGTCTATACATCTACATGTTGTATGGCCTGGGTCTATACATCTACATGTTGTATGGCCTGGGTCTATACATCTACATGTTGTATGGCCTGGGTCTATACATCTACATGTTGTATGGCCTGGGTCTATACATCTACATGTTGTATGGCCTGGGTCTATACATCTACATGTTGTATGGCCTGGGGTCTATACATCTACATGTTGTATGGCCTGGGTCTATACATCTACATGTTGTATGGCCTGGGGTCTATACATCTACATGTTGTATGGCCTGGGGTCTATACATCTACATGTTGTATGGCCTGGGGTCTATACATCTACATGTTGTATGGCCTGGGTCTATACATCTACATGTTGTATGGCCTGGGTCTATACATCTACATTTTGTATGGCCTGGGTCTATACATCTACATGTTGTATGGCCTGGGTCTATAAATCTACATGTTGTATGGCCTGGGTCTATACATCTACATGTTGTATGGCCTGGGTCTATACATCTACATGTTGTATGGCCTGGGTCTATACATCTACATGTTGTATGGCCTGGGTCTATACATCTACATGTTGTATGGCCTGGGTCTATACATCTACATGTTGTATGGTCTGGGTCTATACATCTACATGTTGTATGGTCTGGGTCTATACGTCTACATGTTGTATGGTCTGGGTCTATACGTCTACAAGTTGTACTTACCCTTACTCTTACTGTCTGGGCAATGGGTGAAAACAATCTATGAATCAGCCACTTAACAGGCTACCAAATGTTAAAAATAAAATAAAATAAAACTTTAAAAACTATATTTCCAAAAAATAAATAAAATGAAGCAGTGGAATGGAACTGTACTTGCCATGTAAAACAAAATGGTTCCTTCCAAGAAGGAGCACCTAGTACTTGTTGCTACAAACTCACTTGATGATGACGATGATGATGATGTTCTGAATATACCTGTTCAGCTTGTACACTTCACTGCAGTAACAGATTCACATCAGCTAAGGGGGGAGGGATGTCATAAGAGTGATATGTTTCGATAATGGGATGACACAGCAAACAGCATAATTACAGAGCTAACCACCTGAATTATGGTATCAGGGATTATCATCAAAGTGCATTTCTTTGTGCCGGTCCGGTCCCAAGCCCGGATAAATGGAGAAGGTTGCGTCAGGAAGGGCATCCGGCATAAAATTTTGCCAAATCATACATGCGGACAACAGTACAGATATACATACCAGATCGGTTGAGGCCTGGGTTAACAACAACCGCCATCAGTACTGTTGGCCAACAGGGTGATGGCGGAAATTGGGCTACTGTTGGCCGAAGGAGGAAAAGAGGGGGAAAGCATGCCCAAAGCCAGGTAAAGGCTAGAACTGTGATAGTGAGGGTCAGAACTTTGAATGTCGGCAGTATGACTGGTACAGGGAGAGAGCTAGCTGATATGATGCACCGAAGGAAGGTTGGTATATTGTGTGTGCAAGAGACCAGATGGAAGTGGAGCAAGGCTAGGTGTATCGGAGGTAGGTTCAAATTGTTTTATCATGGTGTGGATGGGAGGAGAAATGGCGTAGGGGTTATCCTGAAGGAACAGTATGCTAAGAGTGTTTTGGAGGTGAAAAGAGTGTCGGATAGAGTGATGTTTATGAAGCTGGAAACGGATGGTGTAATGATGAATGTTGTCAGTGCATATGCTCCACAAGTTGGGTGTGCAATGGATGAGAAAGAAAAAGTTTGGAGTGAGTTGGATGAAGTGGTGATGACTGTACCAAAGGGTGAGAGACTGGTGATTGGAGCAGATTTCAATGGGCATGTTGGTGAAGGGAACAGAGGGGATGAGGAAGTGATGGGTAGGTATGGTGTTAAGCAAAGGAATGCAGAAGGTCAGATGGTAGTGGATTTTGCAAAAAGGATGGACATGGCTGTGGTGAATACATATTTTAACAAGAGGGAGGAGCATAGGGTGACATACAAGAGTGGAAGAAGATGCACACAGGTGGATTATATCATATGTAGAAGGGCCAGTCTGAAGGAGATTGGAGACTGTAAAGTGGTGGCAGGGGAAAGTATAGTTAGGCAGCATAGGATGATGGTTTGTAGGATGACACTGGTGATCAAGAAGAGGAGGATGAGTGTGAGGGCAGCACCAAGGATCAAATGGTGGAAACTGAAAAAGGGTAATTGTGAGGTGGAGTTCAGGGAAGAGTTAAGACAGGCACTGGGTGGCAGTGAAGAGTTACCGAATAGCTGGGTAACTACAGCAGAGCTAGTAAGAGAGATGGCTAGAAAGGTGCTTGGTGTGACATCTGGAAAGAGGAAAGAGGACAAGGAGACCTGGTGGTGGAATGAAGAAGTACAGGAGAGTATACAGAGAAAGTGGTTGGCGAAGAAGAAGTGGGATTGTCAAAGAGATGAAGAAAGTAGACAAGAGTATAAGGAGATGAGGTGCATGGCAAAGAGAGAGGTGGCGAAGGCTAAGGATAAGGCGTATGAAGAGTTGTATGAAAGGTTGGACACTAAGGAGGGAGAAAAGGACCTGTACCGATTGGCTAGACAGAGGGACCAAGCTAGGAAAGATGTGCAGCAGGTAAAGGTGATAAAGGATAATAAGGGAAACATACTCACCAGCGAGGAGAGTGTGTTGAGCAGACAGAAAGAGTACTTTGAGGGGCTGATGAATGAAGAGAATGAGAAGGAGAGAAGGTTGGATGATGTGCGGATAGTGAATCATGAAGTGCAGTGGATTAGCAAGGAGGAAGTAAGGATAGCTATGAAAAGGATGAAGAATGGAAAGGCTGTTGGTCCAGATGACATACCTGTGGAAGCATGGAGGTGTTTAGGTGAAATGGCAGTGGAGTTTTTAACCAGATTGTTTAATGAAATCTTGGAAAGTGAGAGGATGCCTGAGGAATGGAGAAAAAGTGTTTTGGTACCGATTTTTAAGAATAAGGGTGATGTGCAGAGCTGTAGTACCTACAGAGGGATTAAACTGATCAGTCACAGCATGAAGTTATGGGAAAGAGTAGTGGCAGCTAGGTTAAGAACGGAGGTGATGATTAGTGATCAGCAGTATGGTTTCATGTCAGGAAAGAGCACTACAGATGTGACGTTTGCTCTGAGAGTGTTGATGAAGAAGTACAGAGAAGGTCAGAAGGAGTTGCATTGTGTCTTTGTGGACTTAGAGAAAGCATATGACAGGGTGCTTAGAGAGGAGTTGTGGTATTGTATGAAGAAGTCGGGAGTGTCAGAGAAGTATGTAAGAGTGGTACAGGATATGTACGAGGCTAGTGTGACAACGGTGAGGTCTGCGGTGGGAGTGATGGATGCGTTTAAGGTAGAGGTGGGATTACATCAAGGATCAGTTCTGAGCCCTTTCTTATTTGCAATGGTGATGGACAGGTTGACAGACGAGATCAGACAGGAGACCCCGTGGACTATGATGTTTGCAGATGACATTGTGATCTGTTGTGAGAGTAGGGAAAGGTGGAGGAGATCCTGGAGAGGTGTAGATTTGCTCTAGAGAAAAGAGAATGAAGGTCAGCAAGACTAAGACAGAATATGTTTGTGTGAATGAGAGGGAGGACAGAGGAATGGTGAGGATGCAGGGAGTAGAGGTGGCGAAGGTGGATGAGTTTAAATATTTGGGATCAACAGTTCGGAGTAATGGTGATTGTGGAAGAGAGGTGAAGAAAAAAAGAGTACAGGCAGGATGGAGTGGGTGGAGAAGAGGGTCGGGAGTGATTTGTGACAGACGAGTACCAGTAAGAGTGAAAGGGAAGGTCTACAAGAGGGTAGTGAGACCAGCTATGTTATATGTGTTGGAGACAGTGGCACTGACAAAAAGGCAGGAGTCAGACCTTGACATGGCAGAGTTGAAGATGTTAAGATTTGCACTGGGTGTGACGAGGATGGACAGGATTAGGAGTAAGTATATTAGAGGGTCAGCCCAGGTTGGAAGGTTTGGAGACAAAGACAGAGAGGCACGATTACATTGGTTTGGACATGTGCTGAGGAGAGATGCAGAGTATATTGGGAAAAAGATGCCAAGGATGAAGCTGCCAGGCAACAGGAAAAGAGGAAGGCCTAAGATAAGGTTTATGGATGTGGTGAGAGAGGACATGCAGGTGGTTGGTGTGACACAGCAATATGCAGAGGACAGGAAAAAATGGAAACAGTTGATCCGCTGTGGCAACCCCTAACGGGAGCAGCCGAAAGAAGATTATCATCAAAGAATACCAGCAAGTAGTAGTAAAATGCTATTAATTGTTACACAGTAAATTTTACAATGCACTCAAATCTCAGACTCTGTTCTCTCACAATATGCTCATCTGTTTCCTTTGTATTTCAGTGGTACCAACCCATAGAAACATCCATCTCCAGAACAGCTCACACTTTATTGGTAGCCACCTATAAAAGCAATAAATACTTTGACAAGGTTAAACATTATTTTACAATGATCTAAGCAAATAATGTTGTCAAACTCAAACTAAAAACAGACATTTAGTCTGATAAAGACATCTACACTAAAGGCTCTGTAATTTAAGTCACTAACAGTAATTCTTACCAACTCCCTTATGCAGCAATAAATATGGGTACTTGAGAATTTCCAGCAGTGGAACACGTAGATTATTCTCAAACTCTGGTCCTGTATATCCACGTAACTGTATTTCTTGTTCATCTTCAACCAAGATTAATTCATCTTCATCACAAACTTCCTGATTTAAGGCTTTCTCAAAGTGGTTAATGAGGCGGGATGCTTCTAGTTCCTGTAAAGCCTGAAAAGTGAAAAAAAAAAAGAAAGAAAGAAATATAAAACCTAAATTTCTAAATACAGAGCAAGAGCAACATATCGTTCGATTTAAAGCACATAAATTACTGTGTCCAAAAAACACTGAACAAGAACCCACTCAAATATCAACAGGAACCCACCCAATTATTAACATTTTCCAAGCAGCAAGATTTCTGTTCACTTAAATCCAACTACATAAAACAAATCATTACTGGTTTACTGGTTTTCTGTCTTTGACAGTCTGCCTACATACGGCTGTGGACTGTTTCTTAATACAAAACTAGGTGTCATATTCCTCTGATTCTTGCCACACCATTTGTTACATTAACTTCAGGATCTCACTTATTGACATAATTCAAACAGTAGAGGACAGAAACAACTACATTCACAACATTCATAGCCTTTAGTAGTAGTGAATATAGTAACACAGATAAATCAACTGGAAGTGGGATCATCAGAAATGGGTAGGAGCAGAGGCAAAAAAAAAAAAAAATGGGAATTGTGGAAAAGTACAGTTGTGTACCTACCATAAATGTAGATGTTCGAGTGTATTCACTGTTGCAGTCATTACACTTGGGTTATCCTGCTGGCAGGCGACCCACAGTCGGCCCGAGTTCCAAAGTCTTGGTCCGGCGTCGGTTGCTGTCGCCTCTTCCCTGACGTCAGTGCGCCAGGGGTATAAAAGTTGCAACAGACGCCATTTTCTTCAGTTTTTCTTGCCCCAGATGTCAGATGCCCCCAGATAGGAAGGCTGTAAAGATAAAATTATGCCAAAAAACATGCATATATTACTATAAACATTTCCTTCATCTAAAAGCAAATACACCACATAGGTAGTATAGAGATGAGAAGTACAGAAAAGTCCCAGCAATGAAAAACGGGGGATGGAGAGTGGGTAACCTAGACTGCAACAGTGAATACACTTGAACATCTACATTTATGGTAGGTACACAACTGTACTATGTTCATCGTGTTTCACTGTTGCAGTCATTACACTTGGGTAGAATCCCAAAGCTGAGTTTGGGTGGCTGGGTCTAAATTGGATTTGGAGGGGCTAGCAAGCCCTGCAGAACTGCAGTGGCAAAGCCTGCTCTGGATTTGGAGTAGAGAGGTAACTGGTAGTGCTTGGTGAAAGTGTGCACTGAGCTCCAGGTTGCAGCTTCTAAAATGTCTTTGGTTGGCACTCCTCTGAGGAAAGCTGCTGAAGTGGCTGCTGCTCTGGTAGAATGAGGCCTAATGCCCTTAGGCACTGATTTGCCATGCTGTGCATAACAGAAGCGAATGCAGTGTCCTATCCATTTCGAGACTGTCTGCTTTGTAATAGGCTTTCCTTGTGAACCTGCAGCATATGCTACAAACAGTTGCTCAGTTTTTCTGAAAGCTTTTGTTTTGTCCAAGTAGCAGCTGTCTGTGTATATCCAAAGCATGCAGAAGTCTCTCCCCTTTATTCTGGGGATTTGGGTAAAAAGTAGGTAAATGAATGGTTTGGTTTAAGGCCACATTGGAGACCACTTTTGGAATGAATGTCGGGTTTGTCCTAAGAGAAACTCTGTCCTGGTGAAAAATGAGGAAAGGTTCCACAGCCATTAATGCCTGTAACTCTGAGACTCTTCTTGCTGAAGTTATTGCTAGGAGCAGAGCAGTTTTCCATGACAAGAATTTTAGATCAGCTGTGCTGGCTGGTTCAAAAGGAGGCAGTGTGAGTTTTTCTAAAACAAAATTGAGGTCCCAAGTAGGTACTGGTGCTTTCTTTGGGTGTCGTAGATTTTTTGCCCCTCTGAGGTACTGTCGTAGTAGAAGATGTGAAAAAATTGGAGGTTCCGTATTGTAATAAGTTGAAATGGCAGAGGCATGGATTTTAATAGATGGGAAAGATAAGCCTTTGTCCAGCATCTCATTTAGGTATTGTAAAATCTGTGGTATATTAGGGACAACTGGTTCGAGCCCCTGTGCCTGGTTCCAAGCACAGAATCTCTTCCATTTTTCTGCATAAGATTTCCTAGTGCTGGGCCTCCTGGCTTCTAAAATGACACCCATAACAGCTTTAGAGAGAGGTGCAGTCTGAGTGGCTACATTATCTGCCATGCTGCCAGGTTTAAGGTTCTTAGATGACTGTGCAGAATCTGATTGTTTTGTTGTGTCAGAAGATGAGGAATTTGAGGTAGAAGCCAAGCTGAGCCATGAGACAAACTCTTTAGGATTGGGTACCAGTGCTGGCGTGGCCAGTCTGGGGCAATCAGGGTCATTTTTGGCCTTTCTTGTCTGACTTTTAGTAGCACCTTGGTAAGATGAGGCATCGAAGGGAAGGCATAGACTGTCAGGCCTTTCCAGCTGAATGATAGAGCATCCACTTTCCATGCTTGAGAGTGATAAGTTCTTGTGCAAAATTTCTGTATTTGGTAATTGTGAGGGGAGGCAAAAAGATCTATATCTGGGCGTCCCCATTTCCTTGTTATCATGCTGAACACTTGAGGATTTAGCTTCCATTCGTGAGGATCCATGATATTTCTGCTTAGTTCGTCTGCCAGTCTATTTTTTGTTCCTGGCAGGAATTGTGCCTGCAGATGTACTTGATAGGTCAGTGCTGTGTTCCACAAAGTCATGGCTTGTTTGCACAGGGGGTAGGAATGTGTGCCCCCCTGCTTGTTTATGTACCACATAACTGTGGTATTGTCCGTCTTTATTAATAGTTGTCCTGGATGAATTAGGTCCTTGAAAGCTGTCAGGGCATTCTGTACAGCTAGCATCTCTTTTTGATTGATGTGAAGATGCATTTGTTCCTTGGGCCATGTGCCCTGAATACATTTTCCTGCCGTCTGTGCCCCCCAGGCATAATCCGATGCATCCGTTGTTACTGTCTGCCTGGCAGTGGGGTAAGGTGAAAGGCTGTCCCTTGTTGTGGTGACAGGCATGGGACCACCATCGAAACTCCTGTTGTAGGCAGGGAATTAAAGTTATGATTGGTCTCCACGCTGTGACAATGCTGAGTCCAAACACTTTTTAGATACCATTGTAGTTTCCTCATATGCAGTTTTGCGTATGGAATTAGTAGAATGCAGGATGCCATGAAGCCCAGGGCCTGCAGAATTTTTCTTGTAGGGAGCTGGGTCTTTGTTGCCATCATTTGAAAGTAGTCAGTTGTCTTTGCTTGTCTGGCGTGAGATAAGCCATCTGGGCAGTTGTATTTAAGCTTGCACCCAGGAATATTATCTCTTGAGTGGGCACTAGTTTTGATTTATTTTTGTTTACTGTGTACCCTAGGCAAATTAGCAATCTTTTTACAAATGCCAGATGCTTTAGAAGAATGTCCTTGCTCTCTACTTGAATAAGGCAGTCGTCCAAGTAGGGATATATCTGAATTCCTTTTTGTCTGCAAAATGCAATTACTGGTGCCAGGCATTTTGTGAAGACCCTGGGCGCAGTAGATAAGCCAAAGGGCAGTGCAGAGAATTGGTAATGCATTGAGCCTGCTATGAACGTGAGGCATCTTCTGCAAGACTGTCTGACTAAGACATGCAGGTATGCCCCCTTGAGGTCCAAAGTAACTAGCCAAGCCTTCTTGCCCAGCATGGGCAGACGTTGCTGTAGTGTTAACATTTTGAATTTCGGAACATCCAGGAAAGTATTTAGGATTGACAGGTCCAGTATTGGTCTCCAGGCTTTGTCCTTTCTGGGTACTAAGAAAAGTCTGGAGTAAAATCCTTGTCCCTGTTCTTGTTGTGGAACTTTCTGAATAGCTCCCATGTCCATAAGAGCAGCAATCTGTTTTTGTGCCTCTGCCCATTGGTTTTGTGGCAGGTCTGGCATACCTTTTGGTTTTGGAAGTGTGTGGAAGTGGAACCTGTAACCCTGAGAAACAATATACACTACCAACTGGTTCTGGGTGATTATGTGCCAATTTTTTGAGAAAAGTGCTAGCATTCCCCCTAGGGTGCTGTCAAAAGTGCTTGGCATTTGTAGAGGGAAGTCATTGGGACTGTTTGCTGTAAGGTTGTGATTTGTCTTCCCCTCCTTTGGGGGCTGAAGCACCCCATTGTTTAGGTCTGTAGGAGCCTTGGGGCTGAGATCTGCCTCTTGTGCGTCTGTATCTGCCTCTTTGTGGCCTATCTGACACTGGAAAGGACCAAGTTTTTGAAGGCCAGTTTCTACTAAATCTAAGTGGTTGAACCTGTAAGAAATCTTTCACTGTGTGCATTGACTTTGCTTTATCCTCCATTTTCTTTAACACTCTTCTGCCTTAACACCAAAGTATCATGCTGTAATGGAGCATCCAATAATTTTACTTTTGTAAACTTTGTTCTTTCAACCAAGCATGCCTTCGAATAACAGAGCCTGTAACTAAGGCTCTACAAGAAGCCTCTAATGAATCAAAACCACATTGCAGAGTATGCTTTCCCACTTGTTCAACTGCATGCAATAAATCCTGCATTTCCTTACTGTCAGGACTTTCTGTATTTGAAACCATTTTCTGTTTTAACAATGACATGAGGTACTGTTGGTATTTAAGCATGTGAAACTGGCAGTTTAAAGCTCTTACAGCTAAAGTAGCAGAAGTGTAAACTTTTTTCCCCCATCTGTCCAGAGCTCTGGAATCCCTATCCGAGGGGACAGGATTTTTAGCAGTGGAAGCCTTAACCCCTTTAGGGCCCTGAGAAATTGTTTCTGGGTCTGCAGCGGGATTTTTGTAAACAAATTTATGAGAGTCAGGGACCCTGTAGAACCTGTCTGGCTTGACTGGTGCAGGGGGTAAAGAATCAGGAGGTAGACTGGATTCAGAAAAAACATCATCAACAATATCAAGCAATGGGGGGATAGCCAGGGGCCTGTGCTGAGGCAATAAAAGAAGTCTCTGAGCCTTTTCTTGGATTCTGAATAATCCTGGCTCTCCCAATGGAAATGCTCCCTCATGGTGTGCAGGGTTTCCCCAAAAGAATAATCCTCAGACGGAGAGGCAGAAGGTATGGACTCTTCTGCATCAGAGTCCTCATAGGAAGGGAGAGAATATCTCTGATCAGAAGAGGAATCAGGGGAAATGGAAACCTAGTCAGAGGAATCATAGTCAGTGTCTTGCCTAGGCCTTTTGTCAGTGGGGGGTGGGAACCCCTGATTAAAGTAATTAGGTCTTCGGCCATTTTAAGCATCTGTTTCTTTGGCATGGATGACTGTTCTGGAGAATGCTGTACTTGTTTCCTTGTCTTTAATGGTGTTTTTGACTTTGCCTTTGCTGCTGTACTAGGCTTAATTGTAAGCTGAAAAGGTCTGAAAACACCCTCAGAAGCAGATGCCTGCTCAGCGGCTCCGGACCCATCTGAGGGAATAGTTTCCGTAGGCCCAATACCTTGAGTTTCCACAGGCCTCAGTGTCTCCACGTGGCTGTAGGTAACGGCCTGTGGCTCTGAAGTAGCGGGTAGGTAGCGGGTGTCAGGGGCTGCGAAATCGCCTCACTGAGAACTAGCAAACCGGTGACTGGCCTAGAAGAGGCTTCATCATCGGTTTTGGACCTCGGATGCCTTTCCTTTCCTTTGTCTTTGCGTTTTTTATATATTCAAGTCGTCGGTTGTTCCGACGGCATTATGTAATTAAACATTCGGCCAAAATAATGTAAAGCAAAAATCAAACAGACGTTTAATAGTGCATTTACTGAATCTAGCACAAAACCGAGAACTAGTAACGTCATGGTCAGGGCCTAGGCAAGGAATGCAGTAAGAGTGAAAGTCCTTATGAGGTATTTGCTTCCCACAAGAAATACAATTATTAACTTTTACTGACATCGGTCTGGAGCAAGAAAAAGTTTCCCCAACAGGGTACTTAACTTTATTGAAGACTTCAGTTCTGAAACTCAATTTTGAAAATCTCAGGAGTCGGCCGACCGGCACTTGCGAACTGCTTTTGCTTCGGGCACCGCGCGGCAAGAAAGACTGGAGAAAATGCGTTGGTTGCAGCTTTTATATCCCTGGAGCACTGACTGACTAATCTTCAACTGATGACTGTGTGGAAAATTATATGCGATGTAAAATGTCTGCAACTGAAAATATGTCATTTTGATTTGTTTTCATTTATATAAATGTATGATTGCCTATGTATTAAGTGATAATTCAGTAAAGATGAGTTTGGATTAAAAAAATTATAGCCTTACAAGGCCACCGTGATAAGAAGCTAAGAAAATACTTTTAATCTTTACACCTTTTCATACCTGTCAAAAGCCCTGCTGTCTTTTTCAGTGGGGGAGGATTAGGAGAGGCAAAAGGCTTAGAACCACTGTCTCTGTCCACAGACATCACAGTTGGGTCAGCAATAGGGTTCTTACAAAGAAGCATACAAGTGCATGGCATCTTATGATGTCTGTCTGGTTTAATGGGTTCATGAGATTGGGAATCTGGAGATGAAGCAGCAGCATTAAAAGCATCCTTCAAAGCTCCCAGAGCTGGAAGGACAGCAAAGGGCTATGAAGAATCCATGCTTAGCAAGCCACAGTACCATTTCTGGACCTCTGATACTTTCTCTTCCCTCTCACTTGAAGAACTCCACCTTAGGAGATTTCTCCATTTGGAGAATCTGATGACAAAGTTTTTGCAGACTCACAGGGAACAGCAGAAGAGAGCTAAGAAGCATACGGAAGACATTCCTCTTCAGAGTCAGGAAACTATGTCTTCCTCAGAGGAAGAAAGGGCTTGCTTCCTCTTAGCCTGGGTAGATATTTGTGTGAAAGACTGAAGGGATTTTAAACCCTAAAATGTCCATGGGCAAAGCTGCACCAGTCTTTCTGGAAGTCTTTCTGTCTAGAGAAAGTAAAAGGGAGGAGAAGTGTTTGCTTTTCTGGGACTTTTTCTTTGGGGTCTCAAGTCTGATATAGTTTTAGAAGAATCAGACATCCAAATTTCTTCTAACAACCCAACAACTTCCTCCCTTAGCAGCACTTAATGAACCCCTCCCTCACACTCAGTAAGAAAAACTTGGGATCCTCCCATCTTGGACAAGGTTGCTTGAAGTCCGGTCTGACTGAATGTGCGTTGTTTCTAGACCTTAGTGGACCCTCACCAAAGGGACCAGAAAAATATGACCGACAGTTCTGAAACTACCTCAGCAGAGTACTGCACAAATGTGTCCATATCAGTCTCTTGAGAAGCTTCTTTTTCTTTAACTGAAAGGGAATATCCATGGAAGAGATAGTCAAATTTCTTGCCATCCTTTTCAAAGACAAATCCAGAAATTAGTTTCTACCATCAAAACCATTTGCAGATAATCATTTAAAAATTGTATTTAACACAAACACACACAGACATGACACAAACCAAAAATCTCTAACTGATGGACTTCCAAGATGGCTGCACACTGATCAACAGCTTAACTTCAGCTCTCCACTGTGAAAAGAGAAACTCAGAAGAGAAAGATAGTGCACTTATACTTCTGGGTAAATTTCAGTAACTGGTCATTAAGTGCATTGCCTGGATACCAAGACAAAATAAATACAGAAGACATGAAAGAAAATTAGATAAAAGGTGAGGAAAAACCACGATTAGGAAAAGTACTGCAGCTCTTCAGCAAAAAGCAGTGCAAGCTCCAGACATGACTTCCAGTAACCTAGAGAAAAATAGAAGACAGCTAACCACAGACAAGATAAAAATAAAACCCCGATGCAGTAAATCAACTCAAATAATAAAAGACCGGAAAAAATGGAAGAAGCTTTAAAAAATATTCAGATGAGGTACTAAAACTCCAAAATCAGTAGTTGAAATGAAGAAAAGGCTGGCTGAATATGAAACTGCTCAAGAAGAGATGTTTCAAAAAATAACAGAATTAGAAGACAAAGCACATAGGGAAAACCTGAGATTTTCTGCTGTACCAGAGAAGCTGGAAGAAGCAGACTGCATTAATTTTATGAAAGCGCAAATAAACAACTGGACTGGTATTCCACAGCACGGGTTGTTACTAGAAAGGGCACATCTTGTGTATGCTCCAAACCTGGCTAGGAGAAAGCAACCTAGACCTTTAATAATAAAGATGCAATCCTACCACCAGCAGGAGTTGATTCAAATAAAACTGTGGCAGAAGGACAAAGTACTAAAAGTGGAAGACAGCAGAGTGTTTTTGGAGAATGATTACTCACTGTATATCGGGCAGAGGAGGAGTAAAATTTATTCCATTGTTTAGGGAATATCGAGAATTAGAAGTGAGATTCAAACTGCTATACCCAGCTATCAAAATATTCTTTCCTAGAGGGACAAAAATAATCTTTGATGCAGTACATGCTAAGAAGGAAATATAAAAATGTATCCAACAAAAAGTGAGCTACTGCGGTGGTGGTGCTGCGGTAGCGTTGTCACCTCACAGTTAGACGGTGCCCATTCGATTCTCAGTTAGAGCATCTTGTGTGTGTCGACATGCATGAATGGGCGTTCCTTCATTGAAGGTTGTGCGTTAGGCCCAGCAAGCCAGCACGTAAAAATCTACTGCCAATCATTAGCGGACCGGAGTTCCGCTGTGGCGACCCCTAACCGGGAAAAGCCGAAAGACACAAACAAGACACAAACATCCAACAAAAAGTGAGCTATGAAACAGGAGATTCTGCTTCTTGTTTTTCTGGTAATAAAGACCAGAGAGAGACTGTGCCAGTAAAACTTTTTCCAATGTTTCAAAAGAAAATGCTTGAGAGAAGGGAAAAAAGCACAAGAGCTGACTAGAAGAATCGACAGTACACTGGAAATGAAGCAGAGACAATAGTTGGGAAATGGAGATGAACAGGAATAAAATCAATAACTTGGAAAGTGACAAATGTGAGATTACAAAGCAACATTTATATCTGTGAAACATGAAAGAACAAGAAAAGTTATATTTTTATAGTGCACGATTTTCTTTGCATGCTATAAAGTAAAGGTTTCACAGTTATTTTTAAGTGTAATGAGAATACTAAAGTAAACAGGTACTCTTGTTTTTTTTCTTCCTTCTCTCTCTCTCTCTCTCTTTGTTCAGTTTTAAGAAATGTAGGTACTACAATGTATAAAAAAAAAGTCTGGTCAAAATAGCATGGCAAAAGAAAAATGTATGTACTTTTTCTCATTCTTGCATAGGGAAATGAATGTCTACATGGAGATAATCTGATTAACGGAAATGCCTAGAAGATATCTGAAAGCATTTAAGTGTTTTCCTATCTGGGGGAGCACAGTGCACCATTCCCCAGTACGTAAAAGTTGTGTCTTTAAAAAAGTTTAAGAAAATCTAAGTTTTTAATTGCTTAATTAAGCAGTGCTGATTAAATTTGGCGCCTTTTTGTGTTTAAAAATATGTAAAATTTATTCCCTTATTGTACTCTGAAGAAGGCTAACTGTTGTGTGCCGAAAAGCGCTTCAAATAAAGTTCGTTTTCCAGGTTGGACGTGGATTTTTTCTGTTTTTGGTTGAGCTATAAAGATAAGAAAATCAGACAGCACTTAGTAGAAAGCACAGGCTGTACCATCCTTCTTAGTGCTGATAACCTTTTTTTTTAGGTTAACCCAAGAATAGGAGGGTGGCTGTGAGTTGGGACAAGTTCCTATTAGGAGAATAAAACTTCAGTGTACATAGTTGTGTGTGTCAGCATTAAGTTAATAGGTTTTAGTGTACTGGGGGTGTGTTTTTTTGAAGGCTTTTAATAAAACAAAAAAGTTTTGTAAGATGTAACATAGGCTCAAATGGATATGACAAGAAACAACTGTATAAAAGACCAACCTGCCAGTGTATGCATGTAACACAAAAGCTGGAACTAGACACTTAACAAAACTGCTGTTGCACATAAAATATGGAAATAACTTTTTAACACAACAATGCTTTCTGTTGTTGTCTCTTTCGGCTTTTCCCGGTTAGGGGTTGCCACAGCGGAACTCCGGTCCGCTGATGATTGGCAGTAGATTTTTAGGTGCCGAGTTGCCAGCCCTGACGCACAACCTTCAACGAAGGTACGTCCATTCGCGCAAGTCTCCACACAGGAAGAAGCTCTAACTGAGAATTGAACAGGACAACATAATGTGTTTAAATGTCAATGGTCTCACAGATAAATACAAAAAAAGAAAATGTAGTGATAAAAATGCAGAGTGCAAATAGCTATGCTACATGAGACGCACCTGGAAAGAACTGAACATGTAAATTTGATAAAGAAGGGTTTTTAGAATGGTTATTTGACAGAATACCTGGAACAAAGGAAAACAGGAGTATTCATATTAATTGCAAGATGAGCTCCAACAGTGATAGAAAATGATAAAAAAGATAACAATTGTACATTTGTAATACTAAGGGGTTACTGGCAACAGAGGAGGATTACACTGTCATGTATTTACATTCCACCTAAAACTTCTATAATGCAGCTTAAGAAAATTCTGGCAGAAATAATCAGCTTTCAGCAAGGATTATTACTTATAGGGGAGCACTGGAATTTGATTTGCAGTACTGAAGATGCGTCTCGGTGCCCAGAAGGGAAAGTATAACCAAGGATGAAAGACTTTTGAATAAATTTATGAAAATATTTGGCATGAAAGATGTGAATTCAGTACTAGGAGTTTGGAGTGAATTTACATATTATTCCCCAAGATACAAAAACTGGGCTAGGCTAGACATAACTTACATTTCAGAGGAACATCTGCATTTACTTGAAGGTTTTGATACTCACCCACTAACCATTTCAAATCAGGCACCAATAACAGCTACAATATAAACAAAGGGTAATGAAGTAAAAATGAGACACTGGTGTTTTCCCACCTATCTGTTGGAAAGAGGAATTTAAGGAATGGGTAGTAGAAATTATTCAGGAGCTGTTAGAGAAGATATAAATTTATTCTGAATATATAGATAGGGAATGGGATAAAATTACGCTGGAGTTTTAAAAAGGTGGAAATAAAAGAGAGAGATATGGCTAAGAAGTACATTTAGAGGGAATGACAAATGTTAAAAGTAGTGCAAACTAGTGGGAATGAATCTCACAAAGCAAGAACAGGAGCAACTGCTGAATGCTAAACAGAAAATAAGGGATTACCTCGATAATATGCATGAGTTTAGAATGACTGCTGTTAAGCAATTTTTTTCTGATAATTATACAGCAGAAAAACTTTTTGCACAACTACTCAGGCAACAGAAAGTTGAAAGGGCTGTCGCCAAGTTTAGGAAGCCTATAACAAAGAAGTTAACAAGAGATCCTGTAGAAGTACTAGAAATATTTCGGAAATTCTATGAAAGTCTGTATAACACGGAGAAATATGAAAATCAAGAAAAGGTAAAAATAGAAATGTTTTGAAAGAATTTAATATACAAAGGATAGAGGTAGATGAGTCTCAGTTACTAACAGGATAACAGGCGATGAGATAAAAATGGCGATGTATAATCTACAGGAAAGACTCCAGGAACAGATGGTATTCCTGTGGAAGTTTGGAAGCTATGAGGGAAAAAAATGAAAGATGTGGAAAGGTTTTGTTTAACAGTATTTTAAGAGGAGGAGAAGCACCAACAATGCTGGAAGAAAACAGTGGGAGTTGTAATACCTAAAGAGGGTAAAGACCCATCAGATCCAGCTTTATACAGGCCCATTTCAATACCAAAACATGATTATAAAGTGTTTATGTCTATAATGGCTAAAAGAATTGCAAAGGTGATGCCAAGGGGGATAGATATGGATCAATGTGGATTTGTGGAGGGGTAGCAATCATTTAACATTAACAGAACATGGATAATCCGGAGGGAAGCAGAATGTAAGAAAACACCACTGTTGTTGGTGAGTCTTTATGCACAGAAAGCATTTGACAGAGTAAGCTGGAACTTCATGAGCAGGGCAATGGAATTGTTTGCATTCCATGATAAAACTGTAAGACTGATTAGGAGGATATATGAGGGAGTGGAGGTGAAAATTAAAATGGGTGGGTTCCTCTCTGATAATTTCTGCTTGAGCAGAGGAACCAGACAGAGGTGTCCTCTTTCCCCTTTGTTATTATTTGCATTATATTTATTACCACTGGCAAAGAAAAAAAGAGGTTATGTACTTATCATAACATTCCATGCAAGTTGTTCATCTCGCCTTCATTCTACAGAGTCGGCCTACTACAAAGCTCAAGGTTTTCAGACAGCTCGAGGCCAAGTTCCTATCCCATGATGCACCTAGAGTTACCTCAGATCTTGTTTGCTGTGTATAATAATACCATGTGTCATTCTATCACTCTTTAAGAGAAAGCCATAGAATGGTTGAGCAACCAGGAAGAATCTAGTATCTCGGTCCTCAAAAAACCATGGAGGGGGTAGGAGGGTGGGAAGTAAGAATGAAGGCGAGATGAACAACTCACGTGGAACATTATGGTAAGTACATAACTTCTTTATGTGAAGTTGTTCTATCTCGCCGTTCATTCTTACAGATGGGTAGCGTCCCAAGCACCATCTTTCTCGGGTGGCTCACGGGAGTGTGCTTTTCAGGACAGTAGACCCAAAAGAGGCCCTGTCCACTTTGTAATGAGTGATAAAGGTACAAGGTCTTGACTAAGTGGCTGCTGCACAGAAGTTGTCTATAGGAAGTCTAGCAGAAAAGGCAGAGGATGCAGACACTGTTCTGGTAGAATGAGCCTTAATTTTGTGATGTAAGGGCATATTAGCAGCTGAATAAACGAATGTGATACAATCGGACAACCACTTAGAGTTGTTTTTACTACTAGCATACTTTTCTGGAATCTGAAAAGGAAACAAAAAGCTGTTCTGATTTCCTAAATTCTTTTGTTCTATCCAAGTAAAATCTGAGCTGTCTATGAACATCAAGCTTATGCAGCATATACTCTAAGTTGTTGGTGTGTTTGGGAAAGAATACTGGCAAATCTATAATTTGGTTAAGGTTAGTTTCAGTGCAAACTTTGGGCAAAAATGAGGGATTAGTTCGCAGTGAGACTCTGTCAGCATGGAAAATCAGATGAGGAGGCTTTATGGACAAGGCTTGAATTGAAGCTCTGATACTCTGCGAGCAGAAGTGATGACTACTAAAAAGATAGTCTTCCATGACAAATATTTCAAATCGCATGAGGAAGCTTGTTAGAAAGGAGTGAGAATAATGTGTGAAAGCATAGAATTTAGATTCCATGGGGTATAAGGGGATTTCACAGGTGGTCTGAGATGAAAAGTCCATTTGAGAAAGGCTTTGGATAGTTTGTGTGACATTACATTCAATCCTTTAAATCCAAGGTGAAAATTAGAGATAGCAGCAAGGTAAACCTGAACTGTTGCTGCTGCAGCTCCTTTGATGAAAATCATTGTCAAGAACCCTAATATGGAGGCAATAGGTGCTTGGGTAGGGATCAATGTTATTTTGAGATGCCCATAAAGAAAATATTTTCCATTTGCTAAGGTATAGCTTCCTAGTAGAGGATTTATGAGACGATATTAAGAATCTGCTGCGTTTCATTTGAAAGGTTATGGAACTTGGCTATGTTGGGAATAGGAGCAGCCAAGCTGTCAGCTTCAGGAACTGAAGAGAAGGATGACGTTCCCCCGATGAGTGCATCAGAAGATCTGAAACTATCCAGAATCCAAGGGTCCTCCAATTGATGAAGTCGAAGAAAGGGGAACCAAATCTGACGTGGCCAATAGGGGGCTATTAGAATGATGGTCCTTCCCAGGGCTTTTGCTTTCTGTAGTACTTTGGGTATCAAGGGAATTGGTGGGAATGCATAGAGGAGACCCGGAGGCCAATCGTGTACAAGTGCGTCCCTTGGGGCTTCTCCTGGAGGGGGAATCAGGGCAAAGTAGCTTCTGAATTTCGTGTTCATGTGGTTGGCAAAAAGGTAGCAGCAAGACTGGTCCCACCTGTGGAAAATTCTTTCCATTTCTTTCTTGAGGGACCACTCTTAGGGCAACAAAATTGCTCTGCTCAGTTTGTCTGCTATCAAGTTGGATTTCCCCGGGATGTGCATTTGTAACAGAAAGTGCTGGGTGGATGTAGCTCATTTCCATACTCTTACGGCCTCGCGACAAAGGGGGTAGGACCTGGTTCTTCCTTGTTAGTTTAAGTACCAGACCACTGACATGTTGTCTGTCTGAATCATAATTGTTCCCAGAGGAAGAGAATCCTGGAAGTTCTGCAATGCTAAAATTACTGCTCTCATCTCCGGGACATTGATATGCAGATGTCTCCCCTGTTCAGTCCATGTGTCTTGGACTGTTCTTCCCTGAAAATGCCCCCCCACCATATCAGGGATGCGTCCGTGGTCACTGTGGCTGCTGGTGGGGAGTAGAACAAAAGGACGTAGAACAAAAGGACGACCTATCGTAACATGGAGAGAGGTCAACCACCACCACTGAAGATCCTTTTTGCATGTGCTTGTGATCATTATAAGACCAGACATTGGCAGCTCTTGGTAAGACCATTGAGTAAATAACAGCCATTTCAGAATTCACATGTGCATGCGACCAGACGGTGTGGCTAATATTGCAGCTGCCATCATGCCTAATAATTTCAGTACTTCTGATGCTGGAGCCTTGTCTTTAAATATGATATTGTGGACCTGCTGACTGAGTAGTAAGACTCTTTCTGCTGGAAGTCTCAAAATGGTGGTGGTGGTGTCCAATTCTGCTTCGATAAAGACAGTATGTAGCGATGGCGACAAGGCAGATTTTTCTGAGTTTATTGTAATGCCCAGATGACTGCAGAAAGAGTGGTGTCTCTGGCTTGTATGAGCTGATGCCTGGTGGTGGCGGTGAGGAGCCAATCGTCTAGGTATGGAAACACCTGGAATCCTTAACACCTCAGGTGAGCAGTGAGCACTGCCGTACATTTGAAAACTCTAGAGGCTGTAGTGAGACCAAAGGGCAGGGCTCGAAATTGGTAATGACTGGCTCCCAACCGGAAGCGCAGATGATTCCTGGATGGTCTGGACATTTTTATGTGGTAGTACGCATCCTGGAGATCTATTGAGCACATCCAATTGTTTTTTCCTAAAAAGGGAAGTATCGACTGAAGCATGACCATCCGGAACTTCTCTTTCTTGACAGATCTGTTTAGTCTGCTGAGGTCCAAAATAGGTCTCCAGTCCCCTGTCTTTTCTGGAACTAAAAAGAATCTTGAATAAGTTCTGGATCCTATCTGGTTTGCTGGGACTGGTTGGATGACTCTTTTTCTTAGCAAAGTTTGGACATTTACTGTTGCCTGTTCCCTGTAACTGGGTGGAACGTCCGAGATTTTCGTGGTCAATGGAGGGAGTGTGGCAAAAGGAATGAAATATCCTCTGGAAATGATACTTTCTACCCAGTTGTCATTTATTTTGAGCCAGGCGTCTGGATACAAGGATAAGTGACCCCCAACTGCCTCCAGAGTAGGACAGTCGGGCTTCCTTTCAAGAGCGCTGGTAGGGCTTCCCAAAGAACTGATCTCTGTCACCCTGGTTTTGTGGACCCCCTCTGCCATGAGGATGGCATCTTCCATTATTGCCCCCTCCTCTGCCTCTGGAGGGGGGCTCACCACTTGTGTCCTGAAAGGCTCCTTAGGCTTTTTGGAACCACATCCTTCCTCCCCTTTGACCCTTGGTGTCTGGTAGAAGTGGAAAAATGGACTCTGACAGCAGACAAAGTCTTTCCTTCCTGTTCACACCTGGTCAAAGTTTCCTTAACTTTGGGCCTGAAAAGGGACGAGCCATCAAAAGGGGTGTTGACAAAGGATGACAAAGGGCTCCGAGAAAGAACACAAGCGCATCCAGGAGTGTCTCCTAAGAGCAATTCCTGTACCCGCTGCCCTACTCTCTCCATCAGCCTCATATGAAATGAGGCGCATGGACATGTTCACTATGGAATTGAGGGTAGCAAGTTGAGAGGCAACTTTATCTGAAGCTACTGTACCCTGAAGAGCATCTCCAAGCTCTTTTAGGAGATCTCTTTGCGATCTCATAAAATGGGTGAGAGAGTTGAGCAAACGCAGTGCAAAAGTCACTGAACTGTACGTGCGCTTCCCGTATCTATCCATGATCCTGAAGTCTCTGTTAGGAGGATGGACAGAAGAAGAAGTTTCCGAAATCTCTTTTGTGGTGGCTGCCGCCACCACCACCATGGCATCAACTGGCACTCCCTTGGTGAGAAAGGACTTTTCTTGGGGGGGGGGGGCAGAAATAAATTTATTAGGCCTCCTGGGGACAGGCTCCATGGTGTCCGGAGACTCCCACACCCTTCGTGAGACCAGCTCCATAAGCTCATCGAAGGGCAGAGACACCCAAGAGGTGGAGCGTTGAGACCTGAAAGCCTTCAGGAGGACCGGGGTCTACATCGGAACATCGAAACGTCAAAATATCAAATGCCATTACATTGAACTGGTTACATCAAACCAGCAAAACATCCAAAGGCTGTCAATGACAGCTTCCAATGGGGACATAACACAATAAGGCTGTAGGAAGGGGGGCAAGCCCCCCTGCACCCCCCACACCCCACGCTACTTAAATATGCCAACTCCAAGATCGTGCTACAGTGCAGGAAATGGAAATCTTCCATTTCTGCACTGAAGTGCAATCTCCAGAGTGGAATATTTAAGTGGCAGGGGGTATGGGGGGTGCAGGGGTTCTTACCCCCTGCATGTAGTAATTTCTTTTTAACATTCATTCCACATGAGTGAGTTTTGCCATTTTGATGTAACGGCATTCAATATTTTGCCATTTCAATGTTCCCATATACACCCAAGAACCGACGCGTCTTCAGTAGGGTTGGTGGACTGCCAGTCACCCCTCTGCCTAAGGATTTCTAATAAATATCGAAAGTTATCAAAGGCACACAATAACTATATAACTACATAACTACACTAACTACCCTAAATATAGAGGCCTTTAGAAAAAAACGAAGGCCAAAAGCTATATTTAAATATGAAAAAAGGCACACCATGGAATACACTCTAAAGATATAAATGCTAAAGAAGCTAAAGCTAAGAAGTGGAATTAACAAGTTAAGAAAAATTTTTATAATAAAGTTTTACTGGCCAGAGCTACTGCTGAGGAACCTCTGATCTACTGCAACGGCAAACTAGGTCTGAGGTAACTCTAGGTGCATCATGGGATAGGGACTTCGCCTCAAGCTGTCTGAAGACTTCGAGCTTTGTAGTAGGCCGACTTGGAGCCAAGGATCGGCTCCAAACCCATCTGTAAGAATGAACGACGAGATAGAACAACTTCACATTAAGAGACTCAGAAATTCAAGGATATAATTGGTACGGTAGTCAAGAAAAGCTGGCTCCATTTGCAGATATTATTATTCTATACCTTACAAAACCAGAAAAGGATATCTCATTGTTGTGGAACACTTTGAGAGAGTTTCAAATCTTTTCAAGACACAAAATTAATGAAGCTAAAACAAAGGAAATAGCTGTAAATTATGTATCCACACACAAATTAGTTCAGCAATATCCATACTTAGGAAGACATGATAAAATGAAGTATTTAGGATTAGGATTAAAAAGGATTCCAGTGTGACAGCTAAGGATATGTGGAAAGAGACTAAACAAAAAATAATACAAAAACTGAGAATTTGGAAGCTCTGTTATATGGATAAGAAGATACAAGGAGTTAAAATGCTTTAGCCCCTTTAGTATTATATACAGACCAGGCATATTTTTTATCAACCAGAGGAGAAGTTGTGGATAGCAATTAATAAAGAGCTGAAAGATTTTATCTGGGGAGGGGAAGATGGCAAGAGTCAAATGGAATAAGATGATTCTTCCAACAGAACAAGGCAGATTGGAATTACCTAATTTGAAGGGATACTTCAGAGCTACACAATTAAGGCTCCTATAAACAGCACAAGCAGAAATCTATAATTCAAAGTGGAAAGGGATGATGATGAAACAGTGGGGAAGCTGAAGAAAGAAGGAGAGACTGTGATTATGGATGTCTATCTTTAAGGAGAATAACAGTAATCATACACAATATTATATTCATAAAGTAGCAGAAAGTATTCTAAGAACTAAACCAACACGAGAATGGAGAAAGGAGATTCTGCCAATAGGGATTGACTGCAGTTAGGGGTATAGACAGTAGGCAAGAGGGGGCTGGAATTTATTGGAGAAAACTGGCAAAGGAACCAAGGTATTGAGAGCAAATAACCACAGAGGGGAAGGTAACAGAATGGGAAGACACCAAGAATTTATTTGAACTGCAGGTTAGAGACTGCCTTCCCTATCAATGATTGATAGAGTATAGGCAAAGAGAAAGAAACCAGGGGGTCCAAAATGAAAGATCAGCACTGGTGGAGTTTTTAGTACACTTTAGAGTAGTACTTGCTGTTAAAAAATGAATAATTAGCAGATCATATAAAATTATGCATAACTATAAGACTCAATCAGAGGAGGTTAGAAAGGATTGGGAAGAAAGACTGGATAAGAAATTCACAAAGGAATACTGGGAGGGGGGGGATAGATGCAGGTCTCCCAGATATACAACAAAATCTAGATGATTTAGGATTTTTGTTTGAAACGTTTAATTTTATACCCCAAGTAGACTCCAGAGAATTTTTCCTCAGGTACACAGCAAATATTGGAGGTTAGATGGAGAAGAAAGAGGTAATTGGTGGCTTATTTTCTGTGAGTGTAACAAGTTGGAAGACTTTAAAGATTCCCTGCAGACTACTCTCAGAGATACTGGGTGAGCAAATTGTTTTATCTAGGGAAATAATTTTCTGAGCTATGATACAGAATCAGAATTGCCTAGACATAGTAAGGCCTTGCTGAGTCTAATTATGGTGGCTGTCAAAAAAAGCAATTACTACACAATGGAAATCAAAGTCTAAACCAACTGTACTAGAAGAAGTGAATAAAGTAACGGAGATAAAACAACTGGAACTGGAATCTTTAGAAAAGGGTAGGAGCAAATTACATAGAGAAAATGGGAAATGTGGGAACAATACACGCACAGGAGGAATGAGGTTTAAAAGAAGGCAGGAGTTGAATGAGCTATGTAATGTCTGACAGACAATGACTGGGCAGATAAGTGATCTATAATGTTTGCAACTAAAATTATGTCAATATGGTTTGTGATGTATAACACTTGCTACTAAGATTATGTCAATGTGGTTTGTTTTCATTAACATAAATGTATGATTGCTTATGCCATAAGTGATAATTTAATAAAAATGTTTCTTGTTTAAAAAAAAAAATACCCATAACTTACCTTGGGTACTAATGGCAGAGCATCTCTTGCCTTGTGATATTCTATCACACATTCTAAACAGTAACAGAGGTCTTCATTGGCTGCATCATGCTCTTCCTGAGACAAGGCTTTGGAGCTGTAACTCTGTAGAAAAAGTAAGGTGGAAGCCCCACCAGGAGTACACCAGCGACATGTGCTCATCCTTCTCGAGCCTGAAATGTAAAAGAAACAAAACAAAAATGTTTGTGTCTTCTAAAAGCACACCTGAAGTGTAAATGTGACAAAAAATAACAACCTAATAGCTAAACTGTGTTTTCACAATACCAAAAACATTTACAGAAACAGCCATTTCCCAACTACCATACAATGCATACACACTGAGTAAAACAAAGGCTTGTCCTACATGCAACAAAATTCATCAAATAAGATAAAATTACAAGTTGTGCAAATTTATTGTAAAGCACAATCATGGTTAAGACATTTCATAGTAGATCCTTGTGAAGTGGACAATGTAACAGCCAATCAGAAAGTATTGTTGTAAGAACTTAACATAACCTTAGATGTCCGTCTCTTCTACATGCTGCTGTATTCATGACATCAGGGAGTTTGCTCTTGGTGAACTCTCAAACATCTGTCCATTATAAAAAAAGTTAAATGCTACACCACGACGTCCTGAGCCTCTTCTCTGACACTGGTTGTAAATGGATGTCGGGTATAAAGCGGACGTCAGCACACATCCACCTCAGAACTGAATGCTGCTAGAGTCTACGACTCATGAGTGGGTACTCCAGGAGTCAGGAATCAGGCAAGTGCGAGGGGGAAGGCTGGGTGGGAAGCTATACAGCAGCATATAGAAGAGAAGGATACCTAAGGTTATGGTAGGTTCTTACACAACAACACTATGTCCTTCTATTCATATGCTGCTGTATTCATGACATCAGAGAAAGTGCAAAAGCTCATGCCCTAAGGAAGGGGAGGTGGACCACAAGCACTTTCCACAAATCCATGGAGGATGGCTCTGGCAAATCCTGGCCTGGCTCTAGAGACCATGTCCAGCTTGTAGTGCCTACTGAAAGTGTCAACAGAGGACCATGTAGCTGCTTCGATGACAGCAACTGTATCTAATCCGTTAAGGAACGCCCCAGAACAGGACACTGCCCTGGTAGAGTGAGCCTTAACGGGGGCTGGGAGAGACTTACCATGAGTAGTGTAAGAGCATGAAATAGTTTTAGATATCCAGGAGGATATGGTTCCCTTGGAAACAGGTTGCCCCAGGGCTCGGGGTTCTTGTGTGGTAAGAGACAAAGAGCCTGTCTGATTTTCATCGGGATTTGGTTTTGACCAAATAATAACGGAGCTGTCTGTGAAAGTACAGTTTTGTACCTACCATAAATGTAGATCTTGGAGTGTTCACCCTGCTGCAGTCATCACACTTGGGTTATCCTGTCAGACGGCCCCGCAGTCAGCCGGAATTCCAAAGCATTGGTCTGGCGTCGGTTGCTGTCACCTCCTCCCTGACGTCAGTGCGCCAGGGGTATATATAGTGCAACCGACGCCATTTTCTTCAGTTTTTCTTACCCCAGATGTCAGGTGCCCCCAAAAAGGTGATCAGAAATTAGTACCAAATGGAGAAACCTCTGCCCAAACACAAAATCCCTTCAGTTATAAGCAAATACATCAGTAAGGTATTGAAGAGACTTAGTCAGTAGATCAGAGGGGATGGAGGGAGGGTAACCTGGACTGCAGCAGGGTGAACACTCGAACATCTACATTTATGGTAAGTACAAAACTGTACTATGTTCATTGTGTTACCCTGCTGCAGTCATCACACTTGGGTTGAATCCCAAAGCTAAGGAAGGGGGGAGGTATCATAGAGAGTTAGTGGAGACAATAAGGCCCTGCAGAATTGCAGTGGCGAAGCCCGCCCTGGTCTTAGAGTAAAGAGGTAAGTGATAGTGTTTGGTAAAGGTGTGTACTGAACTCCAAGTTGCAGCTTCTAAAATCTCCTTGGTTGGAACCCCCCTTAGAAAGTCTGTAGAGGTAGCTGTTGCCCTGGTAGAGTGGGACCTAATGGTAGCAGGAACTGGTTTCCCATGATGAGTATAGCAGAAACGTATGCAATGACCTATCCATTTAGAAATAGTTTGTTTTGATATAGCCTTCCCTTGAGTAGCTGTAGCATGGGATACAAAGAGCTGGTCCGATTTTCTGAAAGCCTTAGTTTTGTCCAAGTAGTAACGAAGTTGCCTGTGAATGTCCAAGGAATGCAGGAGTCTCTCACCATTGTTCTGTGGATTTGGGAAGAAGGTGGGTAAGTGGATGGTTTGATTTAAAGCCACACTGGAAACCACCTTAGGCATAAAGGATTAGTTCGTAGAGAAACTCTGTCTCAATGAAAAATGAGGAAAGGTTCCACTGCCATTAGTGCCTGTAGCTCTGAGACTCTTCTAGCTGAAGTTATTGCTAGGAGCAGGGCAGTTTTCCATGATAGAAACTGAAGATCTGCAGAGAAAGCTGGTTCAAAAGGAGGCAGTGTTAGTTTTTCCAGGACAAAGTTGAGGTTCAATGTAGGTGGTGGAGCTCTCCTGGGTGGTCTAATTTTTTTGCCCCTCTGAGGAACTGCCTTAGAAGAGGATGTGAAAATAAAGGTGGATCCGTGTTGCAGTGAGCTGAAATAGCTGAAGCATGGATTTTAATGGAGGAAAAAGAAAGTCCTTTGTGCAACATCTCAGTTAAATACTGTAGAATGTGAGGCATGTGAGGCTGAATTGTGTCTTGGTCTTTAGCTTGGTTCCAGGCACAAAACCTTTTCCATTTGTCCGAGTAAGCCTTCCTGTTGCTATGCCTCCTGGCTTCCAGAACAACATCCAGAACTGCTTGGGAAAGAGGAGCTCATTGTATGTTTAGTTGATTTGCCATGCAGCCAGATTTAAAGTTTTGAGCTGGCTGTGAAGAATCTGATTGTTTTGTTGTGTGAGCAAATGGGGGATTTTTGGCAATATCCATGGTGGGCTGTGAGCCATATTTCTCAAAAGTGGGTACCAGTGCTGGGGCTATGAGAATCAGTCATGGTCTCTCCTTTTTGACTTTCAGAAAAACCTTTGTGAGGAGAGGCATATACTGTCAGGTTTTTCCAACAGAAAGAGAGTGCGTCCACTTTCCAAGCTTGATGGTGAAATGTCATTGCACAAAATTTTGTTAGTTGATAGTTTTGAGGACTGGCAAACAGGTCTACGTCTGGAAGGCCCCATTTTTGAGTTATCATTGCAAATATTTGTGGATCTAGTTTCCACTCGTGGGGATCCTTGATGTTTCTGCTGAGGTCATCTGCCAATGTGTTCTTCTGTCCTGGCAGGAATTGAGCTTGCAACTGAACTTGGTAAGCCAGAGCTGTGTTCCATAAGATCATTGCTTGCCTGCATAGAGGGTAGTAATGCATACCCCCTTGTTTGTTTATGTACCACATTACTGTGGTGTTGTCCGTCTTTATTGCAAGTTGTCCTGGATGTAGCAGATCCTTGAAGGCTGTCAGACCTTTCTGTACAGCTAGCATCTCTTTTTGATTTATGTGCAGATTTCTTTGATCTGCAGTCCATAGGCCTTGAAGGCATTGTCCTGCCATGTGTGCCCCCCAGGTGTAATCTGAAGCATCTGTTGTGATAGTTTGTCTGGCTGGGGGCAAGGTGAAAGGCTGACCCTTGTTGAGGTGACATGCCTGTGACCACCATAGAAATTCCTGTTGTAGGCAGGGGATGAGAGATATCATTGTGTCCAAGCTGTGGCTGTGTTGAGACCATACGCTTTTTAGGTACCACTGTAATTTCCTCATATGCAGTTTTGCAAATGGTATTATTAGTATGCAAGATGCCATGAAGCCCAAAGCCTGCAGAAATTTTCTTGAAGTTAATTGGGTCTTTGTTGCCATTGTCCTGAAATATTGAGTCAGTTGTAGTTGCTTGTCTGGCGTAAGATAAGCCTTCTGGGCCGTTGTATCCAAGCTGGCACCCAGGAATGTCATTTTTTGTGAGGGTACTAGTTTTGACTTCTTTTCATTTACTGTGTACCCCAGGCACTTTAGTAGATGCTTTACAAAGGCCAGATGATGTAGGAGGATGTCTTTGCTTTCTGCTTGGATGAGGCAGTCGTCCAGGTATGGATATATTTGAATTCCTTTGTCTGCAGTATGCAATTACTGGTGCCAGGCATTTTGTGAAGACTCTGGGTGCAGTAGATAAGCCAAAGGGCAGTGCAGAGAATTGGTAATGGGTTGAACCTGCAATGAAACGGAGGTAACTTCTGCAACTTTGTCTGATTGGGACATGCAGGTATGCCTCCTTGAGGTCCGTTACTAGCCATGCTTCCTTGCCCAACATGGGATGTAGCTGCTGTAGAGTTAGCATCTTGAATTTGGGTACTTGTAAGTAAGTGTTTAGAATTGAAAGGTCCAGAATGGGTCTCCAGGCATTGTCCTTTCTGGGCACTAGAAAGAGTCTTGAATAAAATCCTTGCCCTTGATCTCGAGTAGGTACCAGTTGAATGGCTCTCATGTCCATGAGAGCTGTAATTTGTTTTTGTGCCTCTGCCCATTGATTTTGTGGCAGGTTTGGCATTCCTCTTTTCATTGGCAAGGTGTGAAAGTGGAATCTGTATCCTCGTGAAATTATGTCTAGGATCCATTTGTCCTGTGTGACACTGTGCCAGTTGTCTGCAAAAAGTGCGAGTTTTCCCCCCAAGGGGCTGCCAAGAGAGTATTGCTTGGCCAGATGAGGTGCAAGTCATTGAGTTTGCCTTCTGGTGGATTGAGACCTGTCTTCTCCTCCCTTCTGTGTTGTAGTGCCCCACTGACGAGGCTTAAACTGGGATTGTGGTTGTCCTCTGCCCCTTGGGCATCTGTATTTACCCCTCTGTGGTCTGTCCGTAGCTGGAAAGGACCAATTTTTTGTTGGCCATTTTCTGCTGAAGCAAGGGGGTTGTACCTGTAGGAAATCCTTGACTGTCTGCATAGATGTTGCCTTATCCTCCATTTTCTTTAAAACTTATTCTGCTTTAACTCCAAAAAGCACATCCTGCTGTAAGGGAGCATCTAGTAATTTTGCTTTAACATGATCAGGCAGAGTTTGTTCCTTTAACCAAGCATGCCTACATATAACAGACCCAGTGACAGCTGCTCTGCAAAAGGCCTCCAAAGAATCAAACCCACATTGTAAGGTATGCTTGCCCACCTGCTCAGTGGCGTGCAACAGATCCTGTACTTCTTTCAATTCAGATTGTTGAGGGAGAGTGGTTATTCTTTGCATTAACTGAGAGATTAGGAATTGCTGATATTTAAGCATGTGAAACTGGCAATTCAGTGCCCTCATAGCTAGTGTGGCTGAGGTGTAAACCTTTTTCCCCCACCTGTCTAGTGCTCTGGAATCCCTCTCAGAAGGTACTGGGTTTTTAGCCATAGAAGCCTTAGCCCCCTTGGGACCCTGGGAGATGGTCTCTGGCTCAGCTGCAGGGCTTTTGTAAAGAAAGTTGTGGGAATCAGGCACTCTATAGTATCTGTCAGGCTTAGCCGGAGCAGGAGGTAGAGAGTCTGGGTTCAAACTGGATTCTAAATAAACATCATCCACAATGTCCAAAACTGGTGGAATGGCAAGTGGTCTGTGTTGGGGGAGTAAAAGAAACTCTCTGAGCCTTTTCTTCGAGTCAGAGTTGTCCTGACCTTCCCAGTGAAAATGTTCCCTCATAGTGTGTAAAGTCTCCCCAAAGGAATAGTCTTCAGCAGGAGAAGCTGAGGGAATAGAGTCCTCAGCATCAGAATCTTCATAAGGAGAGAAGGAATAATCTTGGTCCTCAGAGGAGTCTGAAGAAATGGACAGTTGTTCAGAGGATGCATTATCTTCCTCTTGTCTAGGTCTTTTGTCAGGAGGGGGCTGGGAACCCCTGATTAGAGAGATCAAATCTTCAGCCATTTTGAGCATCTGTTTCTTAGGCATAGGGCCTTGGACAGGAGACTGAAGTGCAGTCCTTTTAGATTTAGTAGGAGTCTTCGACTTATAAAACGTTTTAATGGTGAGAGTCGTCGGTCTGAAAACGCCTTCAGAAACCGATGGCATTTCTGTAGCACCGACGTCTTTTGAAGCAATGTCGTCGGAAGGGCCTGAACTAAATGGCTGCGTAGGCCTGGTGCCTTCCGCCAAAATTTCTGTAGTGGTCTCTGGTTCCAGATCTGCGGTAGTCAGGGGCTGCGTTGGAGCCTCACTGAGGACCGGAGACCGGATCAGCCGAGGCCTCGGAGTCTGGCTTAGGCCTGGGCTGTCTTGTCCTTATCCCTGCGTTTTTTGTGCACGCCGGTAGTCGGTTGCTCCGATGGCATGGTGTAGTTAAATTTCCTACCGAAGTAGTGTCATGCGAAATCAAAGCGTCTTTTAATAGTACACTTATTAAACCTAGCACAAAACCAACAAGAAGTGACGTCGTGGTCTCGGCCTAGGCAAGGTATGCGAAAAGAATGAAAATCCTTATGAGGTATTTGCTTCCCACAAGAAATACAATTGTTAACTTTTTCTGACATCGGTCTGAGGCAAGAAAAGTTTCCCCAACGGGGTACTTAGCTTTATAGAAGACTTCGGTCTGAAATTCGAATTCAAAAATCTCAGGAGTCGGCCGACCGGCACTTGTGAACTGCTTCTGCTTCGGGCACCACGCGGCAAGAAAGACTGAAGAAAATGGCGTCGGTTGCACTATATATACCCCTGGCGCACTGACATCAGGGAGGGGGCGACAGCAACCGACGCCGGACCAAGGCTTTGGAATTCCAGCCGACTGCGGGACCGCCTGACGACAGGATAACCCAAATGCGATGACTGCAGCAGGGTAACACGATGAACATCATCTAGGGAATGAAGTATCCTCTCTGCCTTGTTCTGTACAGAAGGGAAAAAGTTAGCAGGTTTATAGTATGATTTAAAGACAGCTCATTGACCACTTTGGGCATGAAAGAGGGGTTAGTGTGCAAGCATACCCTATATCCCTGTGGAAGATAGTGAAGGGGGGATCTACCATAAGGGCCTGGAGTTCTGAAACTCTGTTTGAAGGAAGGGAGCGTCAATTTCTCCAGGACCAAGTTAAGATCCTAAGAGGAAGGGCATAGTTTTCCTTGGGGGTCTGGGATGAAGTGCACCTCTCTGAAAGAGTTTGACTTCTAACCTGGAAGCTACTACTAAAGGCATACATGCAGAGATGGTAGACAAATATATTTTAATGGAAGAATAAGATAATCCAGACTTCTAATCTGGAAGCTAGAGGAGGTACTAAAGGAAGACATGCAGACATAGCAGACAAATGAATTTCAATGGAGGAATACGATAATCTGGACTTCATAAGGTCACACAGATAAGACAAGACCACTGAAGGCTCTACTCTCAGTGGCTGTAGGTTATTTTGTAGACACCACAATGAAAATCTCTTCCATTTTGACAGGTAGGATTTTCAAGTAGTCTGTTTTCTGGCCTCCTGCAGAGCCTGGTTCACGTCCTCTGAGTGAAGGTGTCTGAAGGGAATCAGTGCCCTATCACCGACAGTGTGAGGTTCAGTGTGGACAGCTGGGAGTGTAGGAGTGTTCTGTGTGAGTAGGTCCATTCACTGGGGTAACTTCTGGTGATTGCCCTTGATTAGGTGAAATAGAAGAAAGAACCAATGCTGCTTTGGCCAACAGGAAGTCACCAACAAGATCTGAGGCTGTTCCTTCTGAATTTACAGTAGAACTCGTTGTATGAGAGGGAAGGTGGGGAATGCGTAAGTGTACATCCCCTTCAAGGAAATCGAGAGAACATTCACCTTTCAAGCCTCTGGATGAGGTACCCTGGAACAGAAGGTCGGGAGTTGTCTGTTCATGGGGGAGGCGAAGAGATCCACATCTGGGATACCCCAATGATGGACCTGGTCAAGAAACACATTCCTGTTCATCCATTTGTGGGACAGGGTCATGGTCCAGCTCAATTAATCTGCCATCACATTTTCTGCAGAAGGGATATAAACTGCTTGGAGAAAGATCTGTTCCCCCAGAGTGATTTCCCAAGCCTGCAGTGCTAGTCTGCAGAGGAGGTAGGACCTTGTCCTCCCCTGCTTGTTGATGTACCATAGCACAGTGGTATTGTCTGTGTACCACCTCAGAGTGCCTGGCAGAAAGTGATCCTTGAAAATTTCCAAGGCCAATATCAGGGCTCTCATTTCTTTGATACTGATGTGTTCCTTCTGTTGGATTTGGGTCTAATGTGTTCCTCACTCTCCAGTTTCTTAGGGTTGCACCCCAGCCTATGTCTGGAGGCATCCATGAAGAGATCCTGGTTGAGAGGTATGGGCAGGCCAGGATTCTTCTGAATCTGGGAGATCCACCAATTGATTTCCCTGGTTAGCCACGGTAGCATGGGAATCATGAATTCCAGAGGGTGCAGGTGTTGTTTCCAGACTTGAAGTTAGATAGCACTGGAACTTCCTCATGTGGAGCATTGCCAGGGGGACCATGGGGATAGTTGAGGCCATAAACCCTAGGTAGAAGTCTTACTGTCTGAATCAGCCATATCAGCCAAACCCCCCATCCCACCCACCCACCCCCAAGCTAGGAATGTAGAACCATGGCATACCTAGTCATGTGAGATTGATAATTAATGGACCTAACGGCCAAAGTCAGAGAAGTATGCACTTTTTATGCATATCTCTCCATATCACTGCTGTCCTTGTCAGGACAAAACTTGAAAGAGAATTGTGGTTTGAATGGCTTAGTTCTGAATAGGGAAACAGGATCAGATGAAGGACTTTTATACACATACTTATGATCCCCAGGTACTGTATAAGACCTGTCTGGCTTCTTGGGGGTGCTGGAGGTCGACAGTCAGGAGCCTGAGAAGCTGCTGCAAAAGTATCCAGAAAGGCAGCTAAAACAGGCAGGATTACACATCTCTTTTGAACCTTAGAAACCTGGGACTAGACCCACTTAGACAGTTCCATCATACAAACCACTGTACCCCCCAAAAGATAATTCATCAAAGAGATTCACAGGATAACAAATCTTCCTTATTAGAATCCAGGGCCAAGGGGGAGTGCATTTGTAAGGAATATGCTAAGGATTCTTCATCACAGTTGAACTCTTCATCAGAAGACTCAAAATCGCTAGGTCTCTTAGAAGGGGGGGGGGGTCCAAGTAGCAGAAGCAGGGACAGACAACTCGAGTTTCACGGTCATAAGAGAATTAAACAGCCCCTGAGTAAAATCCTGACACTCTTTGTGAGGATCCTTTGGCACAGAAAAGTACAGTTTTGTACCTACCATAAATGTAGATGTTCGAGGATCCACATTGCTGCAGTCCTTACTATTGGGTAGTCCGCTGTCCAGTCGGCCCGAATACCAGAGTATAAGGCTGACGTCGGTCAGGGCGCATTAGACTGACGTCAGTACGTCAGGGTACTAATGCGCATGACCGACGTCATATCCTCAGTCTTTTCTTGCCCCAGATGTCAGAAGACCCTAAAAAGACAAGGCCCAAAATACCTGCACCAAACATATGTACAATATATACAAAAAGATATATACAAAAATATCAGCATATAACCTCACCTACACAACCACCCCTAAACACAGAGGGGAAGGAGGGAGGGTAAATTGGACTGCAGCAATGTGGATCCTCGAACATCTACATTTATGGTAGGTACAAAACTGTACTATGTTCTTCGTTCCACATTGCTGCAGTCCTTACTATTGGGTAGAATCCCAAAGCAGAGGTAAGGGAGTCTGGCAAATCATAAAGAAGTAGGAGCTGACAACATGCCTTGCAAAACAGCTGTGGCAAAACCAGCCCTAGACTTAGAGTAGATAGGAAGGTGATAATGCTTAGAGAAGGTATGCACTGAACTCCAAGTAGCTGCCTCCAAAATATCCTTAGTTGCCACCCCTTAGAAATGCTGTTGAAGTGGCAGTAGCCCTAGTGGAATGAGGCCTAATCCCAGCTGGAATCTCCTTGCCATGATGGGAATAACAAAATGCAATGCAAAACCCAATCCACCTAGAAATAGTTTGTTTTGACACAGGCTTGCCCTGAGAACTCAAAGCAAAAGAAACAAACAACTGCTGAGACTGCCTAAAATCCTTAGTCCTGCTTAAATAATAGCAATTGCCTGTGTACATCTAAAGTGTGCAAAATCTTTTCCCCTTTATTTTGGGGTCTGCATAAAAAGTAGGCAAATGAATAGTTTGGTTTAAAGCCACACTAGAAACCACCTTAGGCATAAAGGAAGGATTAGTACGTAATGATACCCTATCCTTATGGAAAATCAAAAGGCTCTACTGCCATAAGGGCCTGCAACTCAGACACCCTTCTTGCAGAAGTAATAGCCAACAGAAAAGCAGTCTTCCATGACAAGTATTTCGATTCAGCAGTAGCCGCAGGCTCAAAAGGTTGTAGAGTAAGTTTTTCCAACACAAAATTGAGATCCCAAGCAGGAGTAGGAGCTCTCGGGGGTCTTATATTCTTTGCCCTCTAAGAAACTGCTTGAACAAAGGATGTGAAAACAATGGTGGGTCACAATCATAGTGAGCTGAAATTGCTGCAGCATGAATCTTAATGGAAGAGAAGGACAAACCTTTGTCCAATAACTCAGTAAGATATTGAAGAGCCACACTCAAATTAGGCTCAGAAATCTCCAAATTCTTTGCTGTACTCCAAAATAAAAATCTCTTCCATTTTTCTCGTACACTTTCCTTGTACTAGGTCTTCTAGCTTCCATAATCACATTTAAAACTTGTTGAGGAAGTTGAGACCTGCTGTGTTTCAACACAGAATATGCCAGGCTGTTAGATGAAGAGAGTGAAGCTTGACATTGAGCAGATGACCGTCCTTCTGAGATAACAGATGAGGAATCAAAGGTAAAGGCCATGGAGGCTTCCTTACCAGACTCCTTAGTAGTGGGTACCAGTGTTGCCGAGGCCAATCTGGAGCTATCAAAATCATCCTTGGCTTGTCTTGTCTGACTTTTAATAGCACCTTTGGAAGAAGAGGCAGAGGTGGAAAGGCATATACATGAAGGGTTTTCCAACTGAAAGACAGAGCATCCACTTTCCAAGCTGTGTGATGAAACCCCTTTGTGCAAAACTTTGGCAGCTGGTGGTTTAGTGGAGAAGCGAACAGATCTATGTCTGGAGTTCCCCATGACACTGTCAATTTCTGAAATACATGAAGATCCAGTTTCCACTCGTGGGGATCCATGATTTGTCTGCTTAACACATCTGCTAAGGAGTTCTGTGCTCCCGGCAGAAACCTTGCCTGAAGAGTTAGTTGCAAGCTTAGCGCAGTCTCCCATAAAATCATTGCTTGCCTGCATAGAGGATAAGAATGTGTTCCCCCTTGCTTGTTGATGTACCACATGACAGTTGTGTTGTCTGTTAGAATCAACACCTGCCCTGGAAGAAGTAACTCCTTGAAAGCCATTAATGCAAACTGGACTGCTAACATCTCCTTCATGTTGATATGTAGATGCTGTAGTCTGGCAGGCCACTTGTCTTGTATCCACTTTCCATTCAGATGAGCTCCCCAAGCAATGTCCGAGGCATCTGTCGTTAAAATCTGACTCGCCTCTGGCGGGTCACAGAGAGTCCCTTGTTTAGGTGACATTCCTGAGCCCACCACAAAAATTCTTTTTGAAGGCAAGGTATTATTTGAATGACAGTGTCCAAATCCTGGCAGTGCTGTGTCCATACATTTTGAGATACCATTGTAGCTTCCTCATATGCAGTTTGGCATTGGGAAGCACCAGAATACAAGATGCCATGAACCCTAATGCTTGAAGGACTGTCCTTGCAGTCAGCACGGACTGATGAGATAGTTGATGGAAGTAAAGTGATAGACTCTTTTGTTTGTCCGGGGTTAAAAGGCCATCTGGGCTGCTGTATTCAGTCTCACACCCAGAAAGCACATGTCTTGAGAGGGTACTAGACTGGACTTTATTTCGTTCACAGAATACCCTAGGCATCTTAGCACTGCTATAACATATTCAGATGCTGTAGAAGGTCTTCCTTTTCTTGAGCCAGAATCAGGCAGTCGCCCAAGTAAGGATAGATTTGAATTCCTTTTAGCCTGAAGTAAGCTATCACTGGAGCCAGAACCTTTGTGAATACTCTGGGCAGTAGATAAGCCAAAGGGCAATGCAGAGAACTGATAATGAGAATTTCCAGCTCGAAACGCAGATACTTCCTGCAACTTAGTCTTATAGGCACATGAAGGTAAGCTTCCTTGAGATCTAAAGTTACCATCCAGTGATCTTTGCCCAGAAGAGGTAAAAGCTGTTGTAACGTCAACATCTTGAACTTGGGAATGTCCAGATAAGTGTTGAGGATAGATAAATCCAAAATTGGTCTCCACGTGTTCCCCTTCTTTGGTACTAGGAACAGGCGAGAATAAAATCCTAGGCCCCTTTCTGATACAGGGACTGGCTGAATGGCCCCTATTTGGAGTAACTGAGAAATTTGCTTGTGAGCCTCTGTCCTTTGTGGAGGAGGAACGTCTGGCATGCCTTTGAAAGGGGCAATGTATGGAAATAAAACCTGTAACCGTGGTGAATGATATCCAACACCCATCTGTCTTGAGTAATTAAATCCCAATTTTCCTTGAAAAGAGACAGTCTTCCTCCCAAAGGAGCTGCCAGACGAGAATCTACTGGCAGCTGAAAAGGCAGGTCATTGGGTCTGTTTACGAAAGGACTGACCCCTGCCCTCACCAGAAGTCTGAGCAGGTGGACTCCTGTTCTAGGCCTAAAAGAACCTTGAGCTCTGCCCCTACCACGCCTAGACCTACCCCTAGACTGGGAATCATAAGCAGGATATGTCCATCCCTTAGTAGGCCAATTTCTACTAAACTTCGTGGCTGCACCTGCAAAAATCTTTAACAGTTTGCATAGACTTTGCTTTGTCCTCCATTTTCTTTAAAACTGCTTCCACAGGCGAACCAAACAACACATCCGACTGTAAAGGAGCATCCAAAATCCTTGTCTTAACATGCTCAGCTAAATTCTGATCCCTCAACCAGGCATGCCTGCGAAGAACAGAACTAGTGGCAGCCACCCTCGAGGAGGCCTGTACAGCATCAAAACCACATTGCAAGGAATGCTTACCCACTTGTTCAGACACATGAACTAAATCCAGCAACTCTTTACACTCAATACCTTCCAAAGCATCCACCTTAGATTTCAGTTGCAAAAGGAGATAATTTTGATATTTAAGCATGTCAAACTGACAATTCAACGCCCTCATGGCTAAAGTGGAAGAAGTATACACTTTCTTTCCCCATCTATCCAAAGCCCTTGCCTCTTTATCAGTGGGAACAGGGTTTTTAACCACAGAGGCCTTAACACCTTTAGGTCCCTGAGAAACAGTTGTCGGGTCTGCCCTAGGACTCTTAAAAAGATACTTATGAGCTTCAGGCACCCTATAGTACCTATCAGGTTTAACAGGAGCAGGAGGCAAAGAATCAGGGTTCAGGAAGCCTCTGCAAAACATCTTCCACCACATTCAACACAGGAGGTATAGCTAAGGGCCTATGCTGGGGCAAAACAAGAATTCCCTAAGCCTTTTCCTGGAATCAGAGTAATCCTGGCCTTCCCATTTAAAGTGCTCCCTCATGGAATGCAGAGTCTCTGAAAATGAGAAATCCTCAGGAGGAGAAGCTGTAGGAGTGGAATCATCCACATCAGAATCAGAATAAGGAGGATACTCCTGCAAATCTTCCGAAGACTCAGAAGCCTCTGAACACTGTTCAAAACTATCAAACTCGTTCCCTAGGCCTCCTAGGGCATAGGAACCTCTACTCTCAGTGGCTGTAGGTTATTTGTGAACACCACTGTAATGAAAATCTCTTCCATTTTGACAGGTAGGATTTTCAAGTAGTCTGTTTCTGGCCTCCTGCAGAGCCTGGTTCCCTCTGAGTGAAGGTGTCTGAAGGGAATCAGTGCCCTATCACCCGACAGTAAAGAACCAATGCTGCTTTGGCCAACAGAAGTCACCAACAAGATCTGAGGCTGTTCCTTCTGAATTTACAGTAGAACTCGTTGTATGAGAGGGAAGGTGGGGAATGCGTAAGTGTACATCCCTTCAAGAAATCGAGAGAACATTCACCTTTCAAGCCTCTGGATGAGGTACCCTGGAACAGAAGGTCGGGAGTTGTCTGTTCATGGGGAGGCAAGAGATCCACATCTGGGATACCCCAATGATGGACCTGGTCAAGAAACACATTCCTGTTCATCCATTTGTGGGACAGGGTCATGGTCCAGCTCAATTAATCTGCCATCACATTTTCTGCAGAAGGGATATAAACTGCTTGGAGAAAGATCTGTTCCCCCAGAGTGATTTCCCAAGCCTGCAGTGCTAGTCTGCAGAGGAGGTAGGACCTTGTCCCCTCCCTGCTTGTTGATGTACATAGCACAGTGGTATTGTCTGTGTACCACCTCAGAGTGCCTGGCAGAAAGTGATCCTTGAAAATTTCCAAGGCCAATATCAGGGCTCTCATTTCTTTGATACTGATGTGTTCCTTCTGTTGGGATTTGGGTCCCTGTGTGTTCCTCACTCTCCAGTTTCTTAGGGTTGCACCCCAGCCTGTGTGGCAGCATCCAAAGAGATCCTGATGTGAGGGAGGGTATGGGCAGGCCAGGATTCTTCTGAACCTGGGAGATCCACCAATTGATTTCCCTGGTTAGCCACGGTAGCATGGGAATCATGAATTCCAGAGGGTGCAGGTGTTGTTTCCAGACTTGAACTTAGATAGCACTGGAACTTCCTCATGTGGAGCATTGCCAGGGGGACCATGGGGATAGTTGAGGCCATAAACCCTAGGTAGAAGTCTTACTGTCTGAATCAGCCATATCAGCCAAACCCCAAGCTAGGAATGTAGAACCATGGCATACCTAGTCATGTGAGATTGATAATTAATGGACCTAGCCAAAGTCGAGAAGTATGCACTTTTATGCATATCTCTCCATATCACTGCTGTCCTTGTCAGGACAAAACTTGAAAGAGAATTGTGGTTTGAATGGCTTAGTTCTGAATAGGGAAACAGGATCAGATGAAGGACTTTTATACACATACTTATGATCCCCAGGTACTGTATAAGACCTGTCTGGCTTCTTGGGGTGCTGGAGGTCGACAGTCAGGAGCCTGAGAAGCTGCTGCAAAGTATCCAGAAAAGGCAGCTAAAACAGGCAGGATTACACATCTCTTTTGAACCTTAGAAACCTGGGACTAGACCCACTTAGACAGTTCCATCATACAAACCACTGTACCCCCCAAAAGATAATTCATCAAAGAGATTCACAGGATAACAAATCTTCCTTATTAGAATCCAGGGCCAAGGGGGAGTGCATTTGTAAGGAATATGCTAAGGATTCTTCATCACAGTTGAACTCTTCATCAGAAGACTCAAAATCGCTAGGTCTCTTAGAAGGGGGGGGGGGGTCCAAGGAGCAGAAGCAGGGACAGACAACTCGAGTTTCACGGTCATAAGAGAATTAAACAGCCCCTGAGTAAAATCCTGACACTCTTTGTGAGGATCCTTAGGCACAGAAACCCCAAGTTTGATTTTCTGTTTCTTTTTTAAAGGAACATCTGCCTTGACATATCTAGGAAGTTCAGACCCCTGCTTAGTCAATGAGGGTACCAGGCAACCTTTCCCCAATATTTGGGAACCGCCCATACCTCTAGGATATAATCAGCTGTGGTTTCCCCTCTTTACCAGTACCAAATGTATGCAACAAAGGAAGGAACCCCAACAGGACACATCTTTAGAAGACTCAGCAGATAAACCAGCTCAGTGAACTGTGGTAGCCTTTGGACTGGTGGAAAATAGGATCGGAGGATTAAGCATCCATACGTTATATATGTAACTTACACCTTGCATACAGGACATACGTCTGACATACGATGCCTGGAAAGTACAAAGGCTTTGGTATACTGGCCAGATATTATTCTATCCTCAATAGGATATCCCAAGAGTAAAGAATACTGCAACAGTGATAAGGAAAGATGTCCACCGTTACCTGTGCCAGAATGGAGTCACCACAATGACCTTTGGATAGTCCTCCTGAATCTTCAGAATGAACCTCGTTATTACTGGACAAGGTGTAAAAGCATGGGGATCATAGACTGGCAGAGTTACAAGTGCCAACATAATTTATTAGTGGACAGGGTGTAAAAGCATGGGGACCATAGACTGGCAGAGTTACAAGTGTCAGCGTCATTTATTAGTGAATAGGCTGTAAAAGCATAGGGACCACAGACGACTAGCAGAGTTACAAGTGCCAGCATAACTTACTAGTGGACAGGGTGCAAAAGCATGGGGACCACAGACGACTAGCAGAGTTACAAGTGCCAGCATCATTTATTAGTGGACAGGGTGTAAAAACATGGGGACCATAGACGACTAGCAGAGCTACAAGTGCCAACATCATTTATTAGTGGACTGGGTATAAAAGCATGGGGATATAGACAACTAGCAGAGTTACAAGTGCCAGCATCATTTATTAGGGGACAGGGGTATAAAAGCATGAGGACCACAGACAACTGGCAGAGCTGTATGTGCTGGCATCATTTATTAGTGGACATGGTGTAAAAGCATGGGGACCACAGACTGGCAGAGTTACAAGTGCCAGCATCTTTATTAGTGGACAGGGTGTAAAAGCATGGGGACCACAGACTGGCAGAGTTACAAGTGCCATCATCTTTATTAGTGGACAGGGGTATAAAAGCATGAGGACCACAGACAACTGGCAGAGTTACAAGTGCCAGCATCTTTATTAGTGGACAAGGTGTAAACGCATGAGAACCACAGACGACTGGCACAGTTATATGTACCAGTATCATTTATGAGTTCTGATCTACCTTGTGTGTTCAAAAAACCCTGCACTTTTACCTTCATAGGCACTGCTCCCCAAGCAAAGTCTGAGGCATCAGTTGTAACATACTGTATAGGAACTGGAAAAGAAAATGGGAGAACTGGATTTTGGTAAATTTGGTCTCTTCACCACTTAATCTCCCTTTTCACAAATCCCACACCTGGAATCTGGAATGTTAGGGATGCTGATGTTGAGACCAAACAAATTTCCCTCACAAAGACTGCAGTCAGAATGGAAACCTCGGGAATAGATTCTCCTGTGGTAGAAAAGCTCTTTGAACTGATGACTCTAGAAGACACCCCAGAAAAACAATCCTGTGAGAAGGAGTCAAATGAGTCTTTCATATGTTCTCATTGAGCCCTAGTTTGTGTAGGAGACTGGTCACCCAAGCGAAAGATTCCTGACACTTTAAAGAAAACTCTGCAGATATAAGCAAAAATCTAAACAAAGAAATATTTGAACACCTTGCAGTCTTGCAGTATCACAGGAGCTAGAGTGCTTTTGAATAGGTCTGGAGCAGTGGATAGACTAAAGTGTAATGCAGAGAAACTGATAGTGTGATCCAGACGCAGAAAATCTTAAGAAACAATGGAAATCTGGATCTACATGAATGTGATGATATGCATGTTAGTCACCAAAAAATACAAATGGGGATTAAAAAGTTCTGTCTTGGCATCTGTGTTGTCTTCCTTCATTCATCCTCACAAAAGGGTTTTGGATCTGACCTTCGGATCAGGCTCGTCCACATTTCACAGACTTGGATCCGAATCTCAAGCTCCTCAATCATAGCCACAATGCCCTTCATCCACCCAACTACCTCAGATCGATTTTGCCAAATCCAAACATCAAAGATCAGCAGAAGAGACTCAGACATAGGACATAACACTTCTGAGATCATCCAGCTTCCTCAAGAAGAAAGACAAGGGGATGGTTGGGTGGGAAAGTGAGGATGAATGAAGGAAGACAACACAGATGCCAAGTTATGGTAAGACATAACTTACTTTTTAATCTGATGTTGTCACCTTCATTCCTCCTCACAACAGGGGCAAAGTCCTCAGATACGTGAACCTTGGGTGGCCCGCATGGTAAGATATGCCGGAGCACCATCAAACCAAAGGATGCCTGCTCCTGAAAATAACACCCAATTTGTAATGCGACACAAAGGTATGATTATTAGACCATGCAGCTGCCACACAAATGTCATCAATAGAGGTTCTAGCATAGTAAGCCTAGGAAGTAGCCATAGCTCTGGTAGAATGTGCCCTCAGAGGTTTAGGTAACTCCAACCCTTCAGACAAATAAATGAAAGAAATGCAGTCAGAAATCCATTTTACCAAGGTAATTTTCAATACCGTTTGTCCAAGCCTATTCGAAAAAGAAGGGTATAAAAAGCTGATCAGACTTTCTGTATTGTTTGGTTCTGTGTAGGTAAAAATGGAGCTGTCTAGAAGGTGAAGGACATACCCCCCTTTGTTACAGAAATTGGGAAAGAACACTGGCAGTTGTATGTAGACTGATATTGTTTTCTGTAGCTACTTTAGGCATAAAGATGGATTAGTGCATAAGGACACTATCTTTATGGAACAAAATCTAAGGAGGTTTAGAAGATAAAGCTTGAAGCTCAGAAGTCCACTTGGTGGAAGTTGCGGCCACCAAAAGTGCTGTTTTCCAGGACAGAAATTTCATGTCACAACTAGCCGCAGGTTCAAAGGGGCCCTGTGTCAATGCCTGCAGCACAAGAGTAAGGTGCCATGGGGGAGAAGGAGCCCCAATTGGCAGCCTTAGTAAGAACACACCCTTCATGAAGGACTTGCACAGTCTGAACGTGAACAAGGAACATATCTGACTTGCTGTATGAAAATTAGAAATAGCAGCTAACTGTAATTTAATAATGGGGAAGCTAGCACCCTCATCGAAAAGGGTACTGAGAAACAGTAACATCTGAAACAGGTGCTGAGAGGGGATCAATGTTCCTGTTTGTGGTCCAAACAACAAACATCTTCTGTTAGCGCTTTCATGCATAAAAATCAATGCACTTCTTCAGACGGCCATTTCAAAAAACAATATTGCTTATATACCCACACCCAATTAGACAATCAAAGATTAAAGGACCGTGAACCTTAAAAATATATATAAAAATACACACACATTAATTTCTTTCTTAGTGGTAAGCATATCATATTTTTAAAAAATAGAAGTTATGTTCTTACCATAACGTTCCATGTTAGTTGTCTTCTTCTCGCCTTCTTCTTGCTGGATGGGTTCGGAGCCGACCTCGGCTCCGACTCGGCCACTCTAAAAGCTCGAGAGTTGGTTCCACCGGCTCGAGGCTCCCCTTATATCCCACAATGCTAGGCGAGAGTTACCTCAGATCTCGTTTGTAAGCTAACCCCAGCTTATAATAGTAACAGCATAACTGTAAAACAGAATCCACCTCTAACAACAGGAAGAAAGAAGGGTGACCTATATCCTGAACCAGGAAATATGCATAATAGCATATGTCTAAGAAAGAGGTGGTAGAAAGAGAGGTCACAATCAGAACTCCTCTAGGTCTGTCCAGGCCAGGGGGAAGGAGGGTGGGACTTAAGAAGAAGGCGAGAAGAAGACAACTAACATGGAACGTTATGGTAAGAACATAACTTCTATATGTTAAGTTGTCTATCTCGCCTTCATTCTTGCTGGATGGGACCGCGTCCCTAGCACCTTGTCCCGGGTGGCCTAACGGAACAGACTCCTGAGAACAGTGGAACCAAAGTTAGCTCTATGCCTAGAAGCTAAATCCAACTTATAATGAGAAATGAAAGTATGAGGGGTAGCCCAAGTAGCCGCTGCACAAATGGTGTCGATAGGCAGTCTGTCTTGGAAGGCTAAAGAAGTAGCCAAAGCTCTGGTGGAATGAGCCTTAGGTTTATCAGGCAGCTTTTGACGTCTAATTTCATATACAAGGGAAATCAAAGATGTTAGCCATCTGGATAATGAAACCTTTGAAACTGAAAGTCCCTTTCTGCTCTCCGCATAGGAGACAAACAGCTGATCAGATTTTCTGAACTGTTTAGTTCTATCCAAGTAGTACCTCAATTGACTGTGAACATCCAGGCAGTGTAATTTTTGTTCAGACCTATTGGAATATTCTGGAAAAAAGACCTGTAGATCAATGCTTTGATTAAGATTTGACGTCGAGACCACTTTAGGCAAAAAGGACGGGTTAGTTCGTAAGGATACTCTGTCCTTATGAAACAAAAGATAGGGAGGACGACAGCTGAGTGCTTGAAGCTCTGAAACTCTTCTAGCTGATGTAATAACTACCAGAAAAAGAGTTTTCCATGATAATAATTTTAAGGAACAGGAGACTGCAGGTTCGAAAGGGGGAAGAATCAAAGAAGCAAGAACTAAATTTAGGTCCCAAGGAGAAGGAGGATTTCTTATAGGAGGTCTGAGAAGAAAAACTCCTTTCAAAAAAGCTTTGCAGAGCTTGTGGGACATTAAGGCAGATTCAGAAATACCCACATGAAAGTTAGAAATAGCTGCCAATTGAACTTTAAGTGTAGAGGGAGATGAACCTGCATGGAAGAGTTCAGCTAGAAAATCGAGGACTAGTTGGATGGAAGCAGTGAAAGGATCTATGTCCTTTCCTTGAGCCCAATATGTGAAGCGTTTCCACTTACTCAAATAAATCTTTCGAGTGGAAGATTTATGGGAAGCTATCAAAATATCTCTAACAGAGTGAGATAATTGAGGAAGCCTGGCTAAGGTTGGAACTGGAGGAACCAAGCAGTGAGGTTCAGCGAGGGAGGGAGCGATGAAACTGACCCGACTGATGGATCAAAAGATCTGGAACTAGGTCCAGATTCCACGGTCGCCCAAGAGAAAAACGATGTAGAAAGGGGAACCACACTTGTCGAGGCCAGTAAGGAGCAATGAGGATCAATGAGGCCTTCTGAGCGATAGCTTTCTGTATTACTTGAGAAATCAGTGGGAAAGGAGGAAATGCATACAGAAGTCCCCGGGGCCAAACTTGGACTAGAGCGTCTCTGCTGGGTTGGCCTGGTAAACAGAATAGAGTGAAATATCCTCTGCACTTGCTGTTTTGGGGAGTAGCACAAAGATCGCAGCAAGGCTGACCCCACTTGAGAAAAATTTCTCTGACTACAGAGTCTTTCAGAGACCACTCGTGAGGCATGAGTATAGCTCTGCTCAACTTGTCCGCAATTTGATTGGACTTCCCAGGGATGTGCGTTGCTATCAGAAACCGCTGAGAAGAAATCGCCCATTGCCACAGTCTGAGTGCTTCTCGACACAGGGGGTATGATCTGGTTCCGCCTTGTTTGTTGATGTACCACACTACAGACATATTGTCTGTCTGGATTGCAATCGTTCCCAAGGGAAGAGAGTCTTGAAGGGCTTGCAACGCTAAAAGCACTGCTCTCATCTCCAGAACATTTATGTGCAAGTGGCATTCGTTTGGTTGCCATGTGCCCTGGACCGTCCTGCCCTGATAATGCCCCCCCCACCCGATCAGGGAGGCATCCGTTGTCAGAGTAGCAACCGGAGGAGGTGGAACAAAGGGTCTTCCCGACAAGAGCTGAGGGGAAGACATCCACCACATGAGATGCTTTTTGCACGCTTGCGTGATCAAAATGGTGTGAGACATTGGAAGTTCCTGGTATGACCACTGAGTAAAGAGCATCCATTGAAGGATCCGCATGTGGTATCTGGCTAATGGAAGCAGAGGTATGGCCGCTGCCATAATTCCCAACACCTTTAGAACTAACCTGGCTTTGATTCTGTTGTTGTTGAAAAGGAGTGATACCAATTTGTGAATGTCTGTTATTCTCTGATGTGTTAGTCTTGCAGACATGCTTATTGTATCTAGATTTGCGCCTATGTAGGTAATAGTACGACAAGGCGACAAAACAGACTTTTCGCAGTTTATTGAAATACCCAGCTTTTGACAAACGCGAAAAGTGTAATCTCTGGCCATCAGAAGGAAATGCTTGGTGGGAGCTGTGAGGAGCCAGTCGTCCAAATATGGAAACACCTGGAATCCTTGTCGTCTCAGGTGAGAAGCTACCACTGCCATGCATTTGGTAAACACCGGGGCAGTGGTGAGACCAAAGGGCAGGGCCCTGAACTGAAAATGACTGGTTCCCAGCCTGAAGCGGAGGAATCTTCTGGAGCGTCTGTTCATCTTTATGTGATAGTACGCATCCCGAAGATCTATAGAGCACATCCAGTTTCCTTTGCCCAAAAGGGGAAGGATGGATTGCAGCGTGACCATCCGAAATCTTGTTTTCTTGACTGATTTGTTCAAGACACTGAGATCCAAAATTGGTCTCCAGTCCCCTGTTTTCTTTGGAACTAAAAAGAACCTTGAGTAGATTCCTTATCCTTGCTGGTCTGCTGGAACTGGCTGAATTGCTCTTTTTGCAAGCAGTTTTGAAATTTCCAAAACTGCTAGATCCCTTTGAGCGGGTGGCACATCTGGAAGGGATTTTTTTGACTGATTTGGAAAGCGAAGAAAGGGGATAGAATAGCCTTCGGAAATGATGGACTGTACCCATTTGTCTTGAGTCAGGGATAGCCAGGCTTCTGGGTACAGTGACAATCTTCCCCCGACTGCCTCCGAAGATGGGCAGTCGGGCAACACCTCAGGGATGCTGAAAGGGCTTGTCAGGAAAGACTTCCGATTGCCCTGGTTCTGCGGACCCCCTGCCCCTAGGGCGGCGTCTACCATTGTTATTCCTGCCTCTGCCTCTGGCGGAAAAAAAGCGACTCTGTCGTCAGGCGAAGTCCCTTGAGATTGTTTACGGAACCACATCTTTCCACCTTTCTGGCCTTTGGGGTAAGGCCTGGAAGGAGTAGAAAAACGGACTCCGACGGCAGAAAGGGTATTGCCATCAGTCTCGCACCTAGTCAAGGTTTCTTTCACTTGAGGACCAAAGAGGGATGATCCATCAAACGGGAGTTCGTGAAAGACGTCTTGAAGGGGTCCGCAAAATTGCATAGCCGCATCCAGGCATGCCTACGTAAGGCCACACCTGTCCCTGCAGCTCTGCTCGCTCCATCAGCCGCGTAAGAAAGAAGGCGCATGGAGGAGTTGGTTATGGAATTAAGGGTAGCCAGCTGCGTGTTCATCTTATCTTGGAAACCCGCAGCTGTAGGGTCCTTTAACATTTCACTCGCTTCCTTGATCAAGTCCCTTTGAAGACGAGTAAAATGGCACAGATAGTTCAGCGAACGCATGGTAAATGTCGCTGATGAAAACATCCGCTTGCCGTACCTATCCATGGACCTAGATTCCTTGTTAGGTGGATGGACAGGTACTGAAGGATCAGATAGCTCCTTCTTAGTGGCAGCCGCTACCACCATAGCATCCACAGAAACTCCTTTTGTTAAAAACTGTTTGTCTGCTGGAGCTGTTATGAACTTGGAGGGTCTCCTGGGAGTGGGGTCCACTGAATCAGGAGCCGTCCATGCCTTCTTAGCAACCACCTGCATGAGGGGGTCGAAGGGGACAGCCAGGAGGTGGAAGGACAAGAGCCAAACGCCTCAAGATACACAGATTCGTCCTCCGAAGGGTTAAGGGCTGGCCAATTTCCCCTCTGTTTCAGGATCTCCAGAATGTCTGCAAATGAGACATCTTCAGAAGGGGAACGGGGGGAACCCTCAGAATCATCCAAATCTGTGTCTGACGTGATGGACTCAGGTGAGTCAATGTGTTTCCTCTTACACTTCCTCTTCCGAGGGGCTCTTCTGCCAAATCAGGAGAGGCCTCGGAAGAGGATGAAATCCCCACAGGGGGTTCCTGAGGAGCTGGCTCTCTGCGGTCCGGGATGAGGGAGTGAGTCGACTTAGCCTGAGGCACCATAGAGGGAGGGGCGGACGGAGCCGACTGTGGAGTAGAGCCAGGCTCTAACACACTCCGCATGACCTTGAATGCACCCCTGTCAGGCAGAGCCAGAGGTCCCCGCCCGAGAAGCTAAGAACCCCTCGGCACCGACAGTGATGGCTCGAGGTCGATGTCGGAGCCGAACTCACTAGCGCCGGGCACCGAGAGGGAGAGGGGGTCGGACAAGGGTCCGATGCCACTCACCCCTCGAGCCGACGAGGGAAGTCCGGCGCCGAGATTCTTCCAAGGAAGAAAATGGAGCCGACGACGGAGCCGAAGACAATTGTATCGGCTCCGACGCTATCACAGTCTCGGTTCCGACACGACCCGGCTCCGAGCTCAAGAGAGTCGAAGGAGGAATATGTTGATGGACGGGCAGGCATCGACTGATGAGTCGGGCTCTGAAGCATCTGGGCCAGTGCCTCGGACTTAAGAAGTCGACTCACTACCCTCTGAAGGTCATGATCCGACAGCCTCGATGACCTAGAGGAGTGAGATCTTTGGCCCGCTCAGACAGCAGCTGAGATCCTGTAGCCGAATGAACGGAGCCAAGAGATGGTGACCTGGACCTCTTCCTAGTTGTTGGCTCCGAAGGTCTGGTCGGAGCCGACACGGAAACTTCTACTACCTCGGCTCCGGCCGGAGCCGAGGGGGCCACAGAAACTGTGGACTGAGACTTATCGGCTCCAGCCGGAGCCGATGAAGGCAGAGGTTGAGAAACCTTAGGTCTCGGCTCAGTTGCTGGAGCCGAAGACCTAGATGCCTTAGAGGGCTTCCCTGTTGACACAGACAGGGAATCCTCTGGCTTGAGTAAGCCTCTGAGAATCAATTTATTCTTTCTTTCCTGCAGGACCCTGGGGCTGAAGCCATGGCACACAGCACAGGAGTCCTGCAGGTGCAAAGGCCCCAGACAGTAGACACAAGAAGTGTGAGCGTCTGTCAGAGACATTTTCTGACAGCACGCATCACACTTCTTGAATCCGGAGACCTTTGCTTCTTTAGACATTTTTTTTGTCTTGAACAGGTGTACACAAACACACACACAAACACACTAGTTACACCCTGTCAAGTTAAATTATAATAAAAAAACAGTACTAGGATTTTTAAAATAAAATAAAACACACACACTCCACTAGGGAAGGAAAGGCCTGTAGGCCCAAGGGAAGAACCTAAGGTTCTTGAGGGAAAAAAACGGGAATTTTTTAGAAGGGGATAAAATTTACTCTAAACTAAGGAAATCAAGTAAATATATTAAAAATAAAGGGGTTTTGAAAGACTAATCTCACAAGAAAAGTTACTCACCAGGAACCGGTAGAAAAACCAACCTCGAAGCTGTAGCGGCAAACGAGATCTGAGGTAACTCTCGCCTAGCATTGTGGGATATAAGGGGAGCCTCGAGCCGGTGGAACCAACTCTCGAGCTTTTAGAGTGGCCGAGTCGGAGCCGAGGTCGGCTCCGAACCCATCCAGCAAGAATGAAGGCGAGATAGACAACTTAACATCAAGCATTAAACTAAATATTATTAATTAAAATATTTTATAAAAATAATACTACATTTATCTCTCCAAAGCTCTCAATTTCAACAAACACTTCACAGAACACATTTCATTTATACCAGGGTAGACATAAGCTTCAGTTTTAAATTGCCACAGGAGCTCTTGCTCTTCTAGTTTAAGGTGCTATGCACCACCCCTGGGGTTTACATGTACCCTCTGAACTACATTAAACCAAAAACTGTGATCCGGGAATTCTAAAATATGCTTGGCTAACGCATTTGTGGTTGTACCTTTAGATATAGCATATATATGCTCATATATCCGTTGTTTCAATTGACGTTCTGTTTTCCCTAAGTAGAAAACAGAACAAAATTTACATGAAGCTAAATAAACCACTCCCGGAGTCTCACAGTTAAACTTTTCTTTACAATAATATTTTTGCCCCTTTATCTCAAAAGTAGAACCTGTCCTTATATATTTACAGTACCTACACAGTCCACATTTAAACATACCCTTATTTGGCTTATAGTTAATGGTGCTTGATTCAAATAAATTCTTAAGTGACGGTCCTTTCTTGTATACCATAACAGGTTTAGAACCCAAAGCTGATTGCGAGTTAGCACTATTAGAAAATAAAGACCAATTATTAACCAATATTTTCCTAACATATGATAACAATAATAATATTTAGTTTAATGCTTGTTTTTAAAAATATGATATGCTTACTACTAAGAAAGAAATTAATGTGTGTGTATTTTTATATATATTTTTAAGGTTCATGGTCCTTTAATCTTTGATTGTCTAATTAAGTAACTAATAATGTATTGTTGGGTGTGGGTATATAAGCAATATTGTTTTTTGAAATGGCCGTCTGAAGAAGTGCATTGATTTTTATGCATGAAAGCGCTAACGGAATAAATATATCTTCTAGTGACTGGCGTGATTTGCTGGAGTTTCATTTCTTCATTTTTTGCAAGTTTTGGTCTTTTTTTCGTTTTCTAGTTTCACAACAAACATCTTCTACTTACTATTGTAAACTTTCTTGGTGGAAACCTTTTTGTGATGCCAAAAGAATTTTTCGGACCGATGACTGAAACTTGGATCAAGGTCGGAAGTGGAGAAACCAAGCGGTCAATTTCAGGGTTTGAAGATTTGGATGTTGCACCCTGACAAGTGAAAAAGGAGGTCCTGAGTGGGCTCCAGTATCCAAGAAGGATAATTCAGATGAGACCAGAGGAAGAGGAGCCATACCTGGCGAGGCCAGAAAGGGGCAATGAGGATGAATGAACTCTTCAACCTGCTTGCCTTCTGAAGAAATTTGGGGGGGAGCGGAAGAGGAGGGTAAGCATACAGGAGACCTGGGAGGGGGGGCAATCGTGGACTAGAGCATCCCTCGAGGACTCCCTAGGAGGAGGGATCAGAGCAAAGAACTTGCTTCATTTGTTGTTGAGGGGAAGAGGTCACAGGAATGTGAACCCCAACTGCTGAAGATCATGTTTGCTACTGATTGGTTGAGGGACCACTCATGGAAAATCAGGAGCGATCTGCTGAGTCTGCCTGCTAGATCACTGGTTGTCCCCAGGATATGCATTTCAATTAGAAGACAGTCTGAAGATATCACCCACTTCCACACTCCCATGGCCTCCCTGCACAGGGGATAAGAACTGGTTCCTCTTTGCTTGTTGATGTACCAGACAACTGACATGTTGTCAGTGTGTACTGCAATAGTCTCTACAGGGAGAACATCTTGAAAGGCTTGCAACGTTAGGAGGACAGCTCTCATCTCTAGGACACTGACACGCAACTTGGTCTCGTGAGGCGACCACTTGCTATGTTCCATCTTCCCATGGTAATGCCCCTCCCCCAAACTGGGAAGCATCCATGGTCACGGTGGTTACCAGGGGATTGTTCAGTCTGCCAAGGATAACATTATCTGACTGAATCCATAACTGACATGACGCCTGCATATGGGAGTCAATTTGATGCAAAAGGACAAGGGCTGAGACAGGATGGACCATTGATTGGCTAGTGTCCACTGTAGAACCCGCATGGAAAACCTGGCTAGGGTAACTAACAGGATGGCTGCAGACATGGACCCCAGGATCTGCAGGGTCAAACGAGCTGTGGGGGACTGTAGTGCTAATAGCTGTTGTACCCAATTCTTCAGATTGGCTATTTGGTGTAGAGGAAGAAAAACTATTTGATCCCATCTGATGAGTTGCGTACCAATAAACTCTAGATTCTGAACCAGAGTAAGGTTGGACTTGCTCATGATTATAGTGATGCCCAGAAGTGTGCTAACTAGAGTAAGTAGTCCACCTGGCTTGAATTAGTCGATGCCTCATGGGAGTGGTTAGGAGCCCATCATCTAAACATGAGAACACTTGTAATCCTTTGAGCATCAGGTGAGCGGCTACCACTGTCATGCATCTGGTGAACACCCGGGGGACTGCGGTGAGTCCAAAGGGCAGTGCTCTGAAAGAATAGTTGTGAAAAATCTTACCAAAACCATAGATGTCCTCTTCCATGTTGCAGTATTGATAACCTTTGGGTTAGCCTCCGCCTAGTGACCCAAATGCCCAGCCAGTATACAAGGCCCAAATGTCCAGCCAGTATACAAAAGCTTTAGTCACTGCCAGGTACATGGGACATCAGATGTTGGCTGTACGGTGCATGAGCCATAAGTGATGTCTGCATGTTCCTTCCTCAAAACTGAATGCCCCAGTCGAACCCCAGCTCCAGGATAACTGCACAAGTCCTGAATCACCCAGCAAAGCTTTTCTCTTTTCCAGGGGGTTAGGAGGGTGGGACAGAATACTGCAACATGGGAGAGGAGGACTTCTATGGTTATGGTAAGATTTTGCACAACTATTCTATCTCCTTCTACTCTCATGTTGCAGTATCCATAACCTTTGGGTGAGTGCCATAGCTCAAAGAGAAGAAGAAGAGGGTGGTTTGGAACTATTTTCCAAAAATACATGCAGAATTGCCCTAGCACAACCTGCTCTGGATCTGGAGATGTGGTCCAGTTTTTAGTGCTTGGTGAAGGTATGGACAGATGTACAGGTAGCTGCTTCTAGAACAGAAGCAGTGTCCAACCCATTGGCCCTAGTGAAATTGGCTTTTATGTTAGAGGCCAGGTGTTTGCCATGTTAGGTATAGCAAAATGAGATGGCTTTGCAAATCCAGGTAGAAAGAGTCTGCTTTGTCATGGCTTTTCCCAGAGCCCTGCAATGAAAGTAGACAAACAGTAGCTCTGATCTCCTAAGGGATTTGGTCTTGTCCAAATAGAATCTTCATTGTCTGCGAACATAAAGGGAATGCAGAACTCTCTCACTGTCATTTTGTGGTTGTGGGAAAAAGGTGGGAAGGTAGATACATTGGTTTAGGGACATCTCATTGACCACCTTAGGCATAAAGGATAGGTTAGTCCATGGGGTTATCTTATCCTTGTGGAAGATTAAAAAGGGTGGGGTGACCATGAGGACCTGGAGCTCTAACACTTTCCTGGCTGATGTCAGGGCCACTAAAAGCACAGTTTTCCAAGAGAGGCTGAAGCTGCTGGCTTAAACGGGGCAATGGTGAGCTTCTCTAACACACAGTTTAGGTCCTAGGGTGGTGGAACCCGCCTCCAGGGGAGCCTAAGATGAAGAAATCCTTTCAGGAATAACTTCACTTGAAGTTAGGAAGCAAGAGGATGGTGAAGAAGCAGATAAGCAGAAATGACAACCCTGCCAGTAACAACTCACACAGATAAGACAGCACTAAGGGGACCTCTCCTTGAAATGGGTCTAGCTGTCTTTTTAAGCACCAAATGGAGAACCTTTTCCATTGGGTTTCCTGGCCTCCTGCAGGACATTTAGCATGTCCTCAGAGCAGAAGTGTCTGAAAGTGATCAAAACTATCACCCACAGGGTTAAGTTCAGAGACTCCAAGGGGGGATGGATTAGGGCTCCCTTGTCCTGTGTGAGTAGGTCCACTCTGTGAGGTAACATGTGATGATTGACCCTGGCTACATGCAGGAGGAGGGCGAACCAGTACTGTCTTGGCCAAAAGGGAGTCACCAACAAGACTTTTGGTTTATCCTGCTGAATTGTCATTAGGACTTTTTGCAAGAGTGGGAAGGGGGGGAATGTATACAGAAACATCCCCTTCCATGAGACAGAGAAGGCATCCGTCGCCCTTGCTAGGGGGATGGGTGCCTTGGTACTAAACTGTGGAAGCTGTCTGTTCAGAGGGGAGGCAAACAGATATATTTGTGGCATACCCCACCTGTGGGCTATGTCCAGAAACACATCCCTGTGCAGCATCCATTCGTAGGATTGTGACATGGACCTACTCAAGATGTCTGCCTGAATGTTGTGAGCTGAGGGGATACAGACAGCCTGAAGAGTGACTCCATGCTGGACTGCCAATTCCTAAGCCTGGAGTGCAATTCTGCATAGCAAGTATGATCTTGTTCCCCCCGTTTGTTCACATACCAAAGAACAGTGGTGTTTGTCTGTTAACAACTTTAGGGGTCCTTCCTTCAGAATATTTTGGAAGGCCCTCAGTGCAGAGATGAGAGCTCTCACCTCTCTGATGTTGATGTGCTCCCTCTTGCAGGGGCCTGTCCATGTGCTTTGCACCTTCAAGTTGCCGATAGCAGCTCCCCAACTCGGGTATTAAGCATCTGTGTACATTTCCTCGACTGGAGTTAGGGGTTGTAAGGGAAGTCCTGGGTTCCGAGAGACTTGATCCACCCACCACAGGATCTCCTTCCTTAGGCAAGGTAGAAACGGAATGGAGTGGTCCAAGGGATAGGAGTGCTGGGTCCATGTGGACTTCGGGTGCCATTGAAGTTTCTTTATGTGGAATCTTGCCAGTGGCAACATGGGGACTGTAGAAGCCACATGCCCTAAGCCTCTGAGGTATTCCCTTGCTGTCATTGCAGGGGCATGGATGACAGACAATAGGTACTCCTTCAAAGCGTCCCACCTTTTCGGTGGGAGGAATGCCATCATAACATCTGTCCTGATTGTGCACCTCAGGAAGACTTGGTCCTGGAATGGGTTTAGGCTGGATTTGGGGAAGCTGACTTGGTCCTGGAATGGGTTTAGGCTGGATTTGGGGAAGCTGATGGTGAAACCCAGAGACTGCAGAACAGAAATGACTGTCTGTTACAGTAGCCTCCAGAAACATCTCCAATCTGCCTGAATCAGGAAAACCATCTCCAATCTGCCTGGATCAGGAGGTTGTCCAGGTATGGGAAAATCTGCATCCCTAAGACCCTGCAATATGCTACCACTGGAGCCAGACACTTGGTGAATACTCTTGGAGCAGTAGATAGTCGAAAGGGTAAAGCAGAGAACTGAAAATGCGAGGAACCCACAGAGAAGCACAAATACTTCCTGCATTCGGGCCTTATGGGGATATGTAGGTAGGCATCTTTGATGTCTAAGGTGGCCAAAAATGCCTGAGGCATTAGAAGTGGGAATAGAGTCTAAAGCATGAGAATGTGGAAGGTAGGTACCTGAAGAAAAAGGCCAAGGTGAGAGAGATCCAGGATGGGTGTCCATGGGTCGTCCTTTCTTGGGACCTGGAAAAGTCTGGAGTAAAAGCCCCTAGGGACTGGTGAGATAGTCCCTTGAGAGAGGTGTCTGTCCAAGACTGGTTGGAATAGGAGCAGCTAGTCCTTTGGTGGCTGTGGGATGCCTCTTAAGAGTGGAGGAATGGCCCAAGTCACAAACTAACCTTTTTCTATGTTTGACAAGACCCATTTGTCTGAGGTAATGCTATTCTAGAAAGTGAAACAGTGACAGGGTCTCTGGGAAAGGGGAATAGTTTGTGGAGGGAGAGGAGGCAGGTAGCGACAGACTACCTGCCTTGTCCTGGAACAAAGGTTTCTAGGTTGGTGTCTGAGCAGGTCTGGAAGGTGGCTACTGTTTTCTGGAACTCTTTTTGCCCCTAGTAGGAGGAGAAGCTGATTTTTTTCTAATGAATTGGATCTTAGTAAGATACTTTCTATGGAATTCAGGAATAGGTGACACAAACAGATGTTTCAAGTCCTGTAATTCTTTCCCCTTCTGTTGAAGGGTTTTGAAATGTTCTGCCACTTGGGCCCCAAACAAGGCAGCATTGTCCAAGGGGGCATCTAGAAGTTTAGCCCTGATATTGTCAGGTAGGGGTTGGAGCCTCACCCAAGAGTACCTTCTGAGCACTGATCCAGAAGCTGCAGATCTGTCCGAGGCTTCTGTAGCATCATAATTGCATTTGATAGAGTGTCTTGCCACTTGTGAGGACAAGGAGACCAAGTTAGAGATTTGTGACGTTGTGGCTGAATCAGGGAGATCATCCGAAAGCTTTGAAGCCCAAGTTAAAAGGGCCAGGGAGTACTTAGTCATATGTGTCTAGTAGTTGATGGCCCTAAATGCCAAAGTGGCAGAGGTGTACACCTTCTTGCCAAGTCTCTTCATAGTCTTCCTGTCCTTACTGATAGGAAGGACAGAGCCAGAGGGTAACAGTCTGGATGGTTTGTCTCCAAAGACAGAAATGGTACCAGGGTCTGCAGCAGGACATTTAATAAGAAATTTTGCCCTTTCTGGGACCTTGTAAAATCTGTCAGGCCTTCTAGAAGCAGGGGGTTGAGAATAAGGATTTTTAGAAGCTGCCGAAAAGGCATCTAAGAAGGCTGGGAGGACTGGTGGAATGGCAGAAGGAGAAGGAGTATCCATTTGTAGTAGTTCATAGTACCTCTTATGGACTTCAGACATTTCTGTGGAGTCCCATTTGAAACATTCTCTCAACCGAGAGATGGTTTCTCCAAAGGTAAGATCCTGCCCAGGGGAATCCGCCTCAGCAGAGTCCTCCTCTAGGGAAGCATACCCTGGAGAAGAAGACATTTGTGAAGCATAAGACAGAGAATCCTCTGAAGAGGAATCTGAAGAGTCTTCGGCCTCTATTGAAAGAGGCTCTGCAGTCTGAGGTCTAGGGCTGATAAAAGGAGGGGCAGCCAGAGAAGAAGCAGCCATGGCAGGCCCAAGTGCCATAAAGGCATTGAAGAAGCTCCGAGAGAAAGGTTGTCAGTCAGGTAAGCTCTAAGGAGGATAAGACATATGTGTGGTTTTCGGTTTCCTTTTTAAAGAAGAAACAGGCCTGGAGGGCGTAGGCCTTAAGCAGGGCCTAGGGTCAAACCCTCACTAACAGTGGAAGGACCAGTCTGGACATCCGCAGCGAGCCGAGGTTCCCCATTGTTGTTGGCTCCCGACGTCCGAGTTAACCTCAACGGATGTATTTCAGACCTTGGTTTTTTGGCCTCCGGAACAGTACCTGCATACCAGAGTTGTCTGGTTCCATACGTTCCTCCAGGCATACCTCGGCCACAGAGGGAACATTGGGTGGAAGAAGTACAGCAGCAGGCTAGGGCCTGGTAACTTTGGCCTTCTTTTTCGGTGGCTCAGTGGTGTGGCCAGATGGCCCTTCCATCACAAGAGCAAGATGTTAAAGCAGTTGGTTCTCTAAATAGATATTAAGGGCATGCAGATGGCTATGAAGTGATTTTGGGACAAATGCCCGACAAATCGGGCAGGCCTTATGGTCATGGTTGGGCCCTAGGCAGAACAGACACAGATTGTGGGTATCCTTATGTCCAGACCTTCTGGAAGGAGTAACGGTTTGCCCAAGGTGGTGGAGGGAAGAGGAATCTTGTAGATAAGTCATTCAGACTTATTAGACTGTCCTTTATTCTTGGGGATTTCTCCTTTCTTTTTAGATCCTCCCTGCCATTACTTTTAAATGTCTGCTTACAACCAGATTGCTTTGATTGTTTATACTGCTTTTTGACAGAGTAACATTAAACACCTTGGCAAAACTGGGTAAGGAAGGCTAAAAATCTGAGTAATTTCAAGAATCAGTTTACCTTGTCATTGCACACTTTAAAGAACCTCTGCAACAAATGGCCTATAAACTAACTTTATCCCTCTCTAAGGGAGAGCTCAAAATTTCAGCTTTGAATTTTCTGAAAGGCTTTGAGTACACAACAAAACAAACCTCCTCATGACCGTTTCAGTAGCAGCAGTCCTAGAAGTGGCATCAGCAGAAACATAAGCACACTTTAAGCAGTGGGTGGCCACTTGAGATACAGATGCAATTAGGTTGCACAACAAAGTCTTTTCAACAGAAGAGGAAGCAAAAGTCATAATCTTCATACTCTTCAAAGGGACAGGGATAAACTATAACTGAGCTTGCCAGCTGAGAATTCTAAAAGTGTTGCAGAAGAATACACTTTTTTCCCAAATCTATCGAAAGCCTGCACATCCTTGCTCAAAGGTAAACAATAGACAAGAAGTCTGAAGATTATTACATGGCAGCCAATAGCCACACAGTGACCAAGGGTGAGAATCAAACCCTGTACCCGTGAGGTAAACACCTTAACCATTATGTGAACCACAACCCCCAATTAACCAATCACTTGGAGTATGAACAGAACCCATAGCCTTCTGATTCCAGCACCAAACGTGAGCATGCCACCTGCTGAGCCACTCACAAGGAGAAAGACTGCAATTAACCAGATGTTTAGCAACAGAAAGGTTTATAAGAGCAATAGCTCCAGGATCTGATCCCCTACTCTTTTCCATAGGTGCTTTTACATCTACCTGAGCTATCACCAACTCAAGCAGGCGGGAGCTGGGTTTAACATCTCATCCAAAGAATGACGCACTCAGGAGTGCAGCAAGCCCTTATTGCTGCACTGCGGTGTCAGTAATTTAATCTCCCGGAGTGGTAGAATAACCCATAGCTTTCTGGTCAAGCAGCACCAAAGGCGTGTGCGCTGCCTGTTTATATTTTGTATTGTGGCAGCCACCATTCATGAACTACTTTTTAACTGAAAAATGTATTTGTATTTCTTATATTTATTTTAAATCTGTAATGGAAATGTGCGCGTGCGTTTTCTTCGCGATTATAATGTGGCTTTTGGTTAGTCTTTACATTGCTTTCGGAACCCAATGAATGATTACTTATGAATTCTGTCAATAAATGTTTATATAACAAAATTTGAAGCAATCTTGGATACAGTTACTGGAAAAATTACATACTAAAACACACTCAAGACTATGCTTCTAGCAAGAAAGGCAAACAGCTGTTCCTGAACTGTAACAGATTCTTATCTGTTGTCATTTGTTTGGTACAGAGCACGAAAAGAATAAAATGTTATGTTTACATAGAAATACATATACATGCTATTTTTTAGGACTGAGCTCTTGAGTTTTTGATATGGTTTGCATGGGTTATGCAAACAAGTGAAACTCGCTGTTCTATATATGTAAGAGAAGTTAATCAATTTCAAATAGCAATTCTGGCCTGACATAGACACTAAATATAAAATATCAAAATCAAAATCTTTATACTGCTCAAAATATTCTAACAACATTTTTAGGCCAAGACGTGGACGTGAGAGCAAGTGTGCAGCATGACCTCAAATGTGTAGATCTCTGTCAAAACAAGTAACATGCATGTTGCTGTAACATTTAAAAAATTAAAAATATTACTTTTTTTTCAAGAAAAGCTTGTATTTAGTTCTGATTTCATAACACACGTTAACTGCATGACTCTGCATACAGAGTTTGCCATCCAGAAAAAAATTGAACCATAGAAAGCAATGCACAATGGCTAAACAGGAATATGCAGGCAGAAAATGCACTGTTACGACCATATCTCAAAAATAATTACAAATATTCTAAGACATTTCTCCAATATAGATATATGCACACACATCTCTACTCTCAGCTAGAGAAGTTCCTTTATTGCCGACTTCTATTGTAAAGAGATGCCCACAATTTCATTTTCATGTAATGTAAGTCAATGAACAGGAGTCTAAATTTGGCAGGACAGGATGTGTTAAGTATAATACTAATGATAGAAAATATCCCACTACAGGAGAGATGCACAACTTTTATTTTTGATGCATTAACAACTCAACAATGATATAGCTAGACATCTGAATCATTCTCCACACAACAGTATGAAGCAACCTGACACATTGTCATGAAATGCAAACAATATAACCAGAAACACAGGTACAAGAGTGAATGACTGCTGCTGTGTCCACTGTAAACTTGGTTGGGGACACTAATACACAGTAGAAGGAATTCATAAGCCTAAACAGGTATACGAGTTACTCCTGTAAAGTATATCACACTATCTTCTGCATGACAACAATAAACCCTGGACTGCTTGGAAATACTACCCAGCAAAAATATAAATATAGACTCCTAAAGCAAGCGAGTTCGCATTTGTCAAGGGCAGAGTCTGTCTATTTAACCTGGCCTACTACTTCATAAAAGGTACTTTATTCAGAGCGTTTTCGCCACTGTTAAACAGTAGCTTCCTCAGACAATTAAAATAAGGCATCAAAGTGCTTTATAACAGTTAAAACATAGTCTAATGACATCATTTCCTCTACAGGTGAGGCTCGTATTCATCATTTAGTTAAACAAACGCCCAGACACAAGTAAAGTAAATATTTTACCTGGCGTTTTCATCTTAAAAGACTAAAACATAACTAAACATGACAAGAACAAAATCCCAATACTGCAAACCCCATGTGTTAAATGTAAACAATTTTTTGTATAAAATTTTAAAAGTAAATAATAAAATATACTCTAAAAAGACCTTACTAAAAAGAGCAACATGGTGTCAATATACCCACCATGTCAAAAGGAGTATAAAATATAAAATTTAAACATTAACGAACTGATGAATTGTTTGTCGCTGCACCAAAAACAAACAACCAAGATATTATATATCAAATAACTTGCGACCATACAGTCAAGGTCTAAGGTAACTTTTATGTTTTAATATTACCGAAATGTTACATGCTTCATTTAAGCCTGGTGGAGCAAAAGCATTAAGTAGCAGTTGCCATTCCAACTCTTTTATTTCCAATAGTAAAGGTTGGGGTCCTCCTCTTATTCCTAAGGTTACCATATCAATTCCCATGAAGCAAAAACTGTGCCCAGGATTTTCCATGACATGCCTTGACAGGGCATTATCAAATTTCTGCTTTTTTATGGCGTAACTGTGTTGGTAAATCCTGTCCCGTAATCTACGGTCAGTTTTACCAACATAATATGCCTTACAGCAATTACAAAGAGCAATGTACACCACAGACCTAGTCTCACAGGAAATTCTATATTTGATGAAGTATTTTACATCTCTAATGGTAAAAGAGTTCCCTGCCTTTATTAATCGACATTGGTTGCATATGCCACAACTAAAAGTACCCGTTTGTCTGGATGTTATATTTTGTGTGTCCCAAGTTTGCAACAAATCTTTGAGGTTTTTGCCCCTTTTATATACAAATAGAGGGTAAGTACCCAAAGCCTCAAGCAAATATGTGTTATTTAAAATGAACTGCCAATTTTTTCTGATGATGGAACGCACTGTACTAGCATGGTTTCCATATGTGAAGATGAACCTGGCCACCTGATCATTAAAGTTTTGTAAAGGCTCATCAACATTACAGGAAGAAACACCAATTAGTGAAACGTCCAAAGATGAGTCAACCAAGTCAAGAATCTGTGGGGTGTTCAAATTACCTCCCTCCAGAAGGGGTTTATAAAACCCTGAAGCCCTTTTCATGGAGACTTCATCAATCAGACTATCAATCAATTCACCCGGGTAACCCCTATTTAAAAACATGTTCTTGAGGGTAGAACACTCCTCGTCAAAGGCCTTAGATGAATTACACATGCGAGTGGCCCTAACAAGTTGGCCCTTGACAATCGATCTTTTTTGTTTCCATGGGTGACTGCTAGTGAAATGCAAAAAAGCATTACAATAGGTGTGCTTCCTGTAAATGCTAGAAAGAATGCCATTATTAGAAGGGTCTTTTATAAGTTTGACATCTAAATAATCAATTTCGCTGGTAGAAAATTTATAAGTGAATTTTAAGAAAGTACAAGACTCATTCATCTCGTCAACCAACTTAGTTGCAATGTCAAGGTCGCCCTGGATAAGAATGAACACATCATCCAAGAACCGAGTGTAAAATTTAACATTTTTAAATGTAAGATTCTTGAAGAGAACGTTCATTTCCCAGTAGGCGACCACTAAGTTGGCTACACTGCCACCACAGGGTGAACCCATAGCGATTCCCCTTTTCTGTAGGTAGTAGCAGTTGTTAAAGATGAAAAAGTTTGAGGATAAAATGATATCCAGCAAAAGGGTGACTACTTCAATTTCGTCCTTCAAAGCATTTAATTGAAGTAAAATTAACTCAACCCATTCCAATGCTTCTTGATGTGGTATAGACGTATATAAGTCAACCACATCGATGGTAAGGAAGTTATTGGAAGGTGAGTAAGGAACATCATTTATAGCTTGAAGGAAAGACCAGGAGTCCTTGCAAATTTGTGGTAGTAACTTCAGATATTTTCCTAAAATATGGTCAACAACTTTAGAACAAGGGTGGGTGATAGAACTTCTCCCATCAATAGGTGGGTCCACTAAGTTTTTATGAATTTTGGGAATCCCAAACATGACAGGGATTTTGGGGAACGAAATATTGATAAAATTAAAGGTGTCAATGTTTATTCTTCCCTCAATAAACAAATCCCTGAAGTACCCTTTGATTTTATTGTACTGCCCTGATGTTTCATTTAAAGAAGATGGTTCGTAGGCAGGGGAGTTCAAAACTTTAAACATTCTACCATGGTAGTCTTCTTTGTCAAGAATGACCAAACCCCCACCCTTGTCTGGTTTCATTACCCTAATGGGTAAATTCCGTAAGTTATTCAAACTTTTTCTTTGCTCAAATGAAATATTACTAGAGTTGTTGAACCATTGAATGTTTCCAAACAGTTCTCTAAAGTCTAATTCGCAAACATACTCAAAGGTATTCAAGATGGGGTGCAAGGGCGGGTTAAAACTACTAAGTAATTTAAAAGGTGCATTTTCTGTATTAGGGAGACCTTTGAACATTGCTTTAAGGTTAAGGTTTCTTACAAAACACTTGAATTCAATCAATAGTTTCGACAAACATACTTTCTGATCAGGTACAAAATTTAAACCATAAGCAAGTAATTCAATAAGGTCTTGTTCAATTTCCAAACTTGAAAAGTTATAAACAGTAAAGTCACCTTTTTTATTTTTTAAGATACTAGGTATTTCAGAGTGTGTAGGTAGGGATCCGAAGTTTATTACTGCTTCGGCCTGTTCCGGTTGTTGTTCCTCTGATAGTTCCTTAAAAGGTTTCTTTTGATTATTAGGCCGCTGTTCTTTGTAATTAACGTTGGCCTTAATCCTATTACTTCTCCTGGGCTGATGGACCCCATCATCCTGGTCAATTTCTTGTTGTTCGGAAGTCATACTTGGAAGGTTTATGCCAGATTCATAATTTCCAGTTTCCGAATGTTCAGAAAAATTAGAAGTCCCTTTTTCTTTTTTGAACAAATTAGGGTAGGCTGCATTGTTAGCATAAGCTTGCCTATCCCTAATTAATTTCTTGTTTTTGTTCACTTTTAATTTAACCAGTAAGGCATCAATACTTTCAAATATCCTCTCATAGTCATACTTATACCTAACGAAATTGATGTCCAATTTAATGCTTTCATTTAGAGCATTAGTTTCAGCTAATAAAAGATCAATGTGCTTCCCATAGTGAGTCACCATCAAGTCCAACAATTCAAGACCCTGTTTGTTGAGCAGATTGGAAAGGGCCTCAGTAAAAGCCCTGTCTTGAAATAGTCTAGTAGGGGTGAACGAACTTCTCAACCCTTTTGGCACAACGTTTTCACTAATACATTGCTTGAAGTATGATACTTCAAGCTGTAATTTTTTTATCTTTAACATTTTTGAGTCAAGTAGTTTTAGATTACTTGATAAGTTTTCAATATTGTTACCTGTAGATTCAAGTCTTGCCAGAATGGTTAGGCATCCCAAAAGCGAATGCCTCGGTGTTTTCAACCCATTCATAAAAGGTAGGCACGCCAATAAGCCCAACAGAGTTGTTCCTGTTATCCACAAGCCCAATATTATTAGTTGGTCCTGCATTAAGACCAAGAACGGAGCCAACTGTTTGCCCCAGCCGAGTATGTTAGGTATTGGTTTAAAATAGAGGCGCTTCGGCGCCGTAACATCATCCGCCCGAGTTTACCGTTAAGTGTAGGCATCCTCTGGGGTTGTCCTGGAGGTAGTGAACAAGTTGAAGCAGGTGTCGAAGCGTTCCTACGGGAACCTCTACACTAACAAGACTCATTCATCTCGTCAACCAACTTAGATTAATAAAGGCAGGGAACTCTTTTACCATTAGAGATGTAAAATACTTCATCAAATATAGAATTTCCTGTGAGACTAGGTCTGTGGTGTACATTGCTCTTTGTAATTGCTGTAAGGCATATTATGTTGGTAAAACTGACCGTAGATTACGGGACAGGATTTACCAACACAGTTACGCCATAAAAAAGCAGAAATTTGATAATGCCCTGTCAAAGCATGTCATGGAAAATCCTGGGCACAGTTTTTGCTTCATGGGAATTGATATGGTAACCTTAGGAATAAGAGGAGGACCCCAACCTTTACTATTGGAAATAAAAGAGTTGGAATGGCAACTGCTACTTAATGCTTTTGCTCCACCAGGCTTAAATGAAGCATGTAACATTTCGGTAATATTAAAACATAAAAGTTACCTTAGACCTTGACTGTATGGTCGCAAGTTATTTGATATATAATATCTTGGTTGTTTGTTTTTGGTGCAGCGACAAACAATTCATCAGTTCGTTAATGTTTAAATTTTATATTTTATACTCCTTTTGACATGGTGGGTATATTGACACCATGTTGCTCTTTTTAGTAAGGTCTTTTTAGAGTATATTTTATTATTTACTTTTAAAATTTTATACAATAGATATAAAAATTGTTTACATTTAACACATGGGGTTTGCAGTATTGGGATTTTGTTCTTGTCATGTTTAGTTATGTTTTAGTCTTTTAAGATGAAAACGCCAGGTAAAATATTTACTTTACTTGTGTCTGGGCGTTTGTTTAACTAAATGATGAATACGAGCCTCACCTGTAGAGGAAATGATGTCATTAGACTATGTTTTAACTGTTATAAAGCACTTTGATGCCTTATTTTAATTGTCTGAGGAAGCTACTGTTTAACAGTGGCGAAAACGCTCTGAATAAAGTACGTTAAATTTGCTTTTGGTGTCCTTTGCTACATTCCGGTTTCAGTGTTTATTGGTCGTTAACTTGCTTTGCTGTACTTCATAAAAGGTACTGTAGCAAGAGATGATGGCAAATCAGTACACACTGCACACCTAGACCTCGCAAAGATGTTAAAAACTACCCTACAATTAGGTATCGTATTCAAACTCTACAAGCTAAATGTAAATCCCTGTGTAATGTGTTGGGTATTACACTGGCTCAATGCAGAACACACACAAGGGTGGGCAGCTCTACCACCTCCAAAAGGCCTGCCAACAGCAGTGTACCCCAGGATTCAGTAGCTCGAAGGGCAAAACTAATGATGAGGTCTGTGGCTGACCAAATTTGCAAATGACTTAAAACTTGGTGCCATTATAAATTACCCAGAGGATACTATGATATTCCAAGAGGGTCTGTCCCAACACGTAAATGGTGTCAAAATCATGGACTAAATCTAAACGCCAATAAATGGATAATCAAATCTTTCTGTCTGCATGACTCCCCTTCCAATTATCATATTAGCAATACACCCCTGAAAATTGATTCCATAGTCAAGGATCTGGAAACTTAAGTTGACAATAAACTGCCCTTTGATCACTACATATTCCACTACCGTAATGAAGTCCTTTTTCATTGCACAGTTTATAGTTAAAGGTATGGTGCTCAGGCCCAGGGATGTAATCATTCCACTGTACTCTGTATTCATTAGTTTGGTCATCAACTACAATGGCCGTTTCTGTATTTACTTGTCTAAATACTTGTCAGAACTGGAACAACCGAAATGCTTCCTCACCAAGAAAATAAGGGGCCTAAAATCATAAAAATTATGCGGACCATTTCAAAACCTTGTCCCTGTTCTCAGTATTAAACAGGCTACTGAGTACAACCTCTGCCTCCTACACAGATCCTCAACAGACCCTATCTTGTCAGACCTATTACACAAGTCCAGTGGTGGCATAAACACCCACCTCAAGGGAATCTCACACTCTTCTGCAGCATAAATAAAACATGTTGGAGGGACATGCATGTATCACACTGAATTCCACTTCTATGGAAGTCTTCTACTCCACATAAAGCAAAGCACTTTTGTTACTCTGTTGAAACATAATTTGGACATATTCATAACCACAATCTCATCCCTGTTTTAGCACCTTTAAACTCCTGAAAGCTTGGAAATCAAGCATATGGACTCCATTTTGTAGCATATGGACTCCATTTTGTATCCGGGGAAGTACACCTAAAATAATGCATTTTTCTTACCATTTAAAAAGTTTTGTAGTTTCCCCATCCACACACTTTTTTCCTGCTGTGCTTTTAAAGTTAGAGGCTTTTGAGCGGCCCATCCCTACTGTACATTTTGCCAAGGAAGCTCCTCCCAGTCTCTTCTGTACACCTGACACTAGAAGTTCTTCCCAGTCTTGTCTTCTGTATACTTTGCCCTAGAAACTCCCTCTATCTTAACTTCTCGCTCATCTTACTGGGCACTGACACAGGAAACTGGGAAGGCTCTCCCCCTCAGACTGTTTGCTTTGAAATTGCCTTCATGTGTGTGGTCCTCACTGTTTGCTTGCCTGCCTTTAAAACACCTTGTAATAATTTGTACCTAGTTTGATGTGTTTCTAGAATTTTTTTTTTTTTTTACTTCTGGCTAACTAAAGTGTGTTTCCACATTAAGGAGCCTGGGACTACAATTCGAGTGACAACAGAAAGGTAACCTGACCTGTCCAAGATGGGAAACAAACAGGAAGGCTTAAAGTGACAAATACTTGTAACTAGTTGGTACCATTACACTTTTGGCTAACTACAGTGTATTTTTATATTAAGACGACTGGGGTTGCAAAATCTTGTAGCAGTAGAGAGGGAACCTGGTATATCCAAGTTGGGAAACACGAGACAAAGTGTGATTGTTTCGATGGCCAGAGAGCTTTTTTAGCTGATTTAGTCACTTTTCTTTAAGACTATAACTTTTGCACATTTGTTAAGCTCTTGGCTCAGTTCCATACAGCAAAAACACTTAGGTGTTCTAGCCTGTGTTCTCAAGTGTTTGGTATGCATCTGGTGCCATTCAGGCTAAGGTTAAGTACTTTAAATGGAAATATTGGACTTTTCTAACATTTTTTTGAAAGACTGCTACTTTATTTTCAAATTATTTTACTAGATTTTTTTACATTTCATCACTGTTTAGTGCATTTGCTTTTCTTGATCCAGCTGCTGCCAGTGTGCTTGAAATCACCTTAAAGTGTGTGTTCCTCACTGCTACCTTGCCTGCATCAGAATCACCCTGTTAAATACTTGTTGTAGCTAGTTGTTTGAATTGTTTCTGGTACCTTTTCACTTCTGGCTAACTAAAGTATGTTTTTACATAAAGACTGGGACTGCAATTTTCGTGGAAGTTGAAAGTTAGCCTAATCTGTCCAAGTTGGGAAACACCCACACAGACTTAAAATCATTTCTCACACAAGCACTCAAAACAACCACCAGGTTGTCAGTAAGGTAAGCATTTCACCCACCTCACATAGTTCTGAGCCAACACGTAGAGCAACATTTGCTGAGGCACTTAAAATAAACATTCCTAAACCCTAAGGCATCATAGACATTCAGCCTACAAGAGGAATCCTCAGCAACACCAAAGGCACTTCACTTAAACAACACCCAACACAACACAAACACCCACACCCTTTGGAAATTCAACTACAAAACCCATAAGGCAAGTCAACACTACTAAATATAAGAGATTCATTATGAGACTTACAGATGTCCTGCTCACCCGGCTGAATAAGGAGAAAACTGTGGTCAGCTGTCTGTCAGAGCCAGGATCCGTCAAATCACCTAAACACTCAAGTACTAGTATGACTCACCATGTAGGTGTAAATGACCCAACACTGGACTATATGAAGAGAGACTACTTGTGTATTATCGCAACCAGATTTTTAACGGCAAACTCCTTCTGCGTTAACTATCATGAAATATGCTCATGAGTACGACAGAAATGTTGAATAATGGTAGTCCTTCTACACCAACACTGTTTTGTCTGTTCTGATATAACAGAAAAGTAAAAAAAACATACTGTTCTTGTGTCTGTCTACTTTACTCCCACCATTTCTGATATTTCAATTCCGGCTGCTGCACGTTTCTTTCTTGTGGCAGCAAATGTGAAACTACTGTTATCCATTTCCCACCAATACATAGTAAGACAAAACCACAAGAGTCAGCCACACACACCATTTACAGTACTAATGAAATTAATGATCGCATAATAGACCCTCATCATTTACAGTACTAATGAAATCAATGAAAGTATAATACACCCGCATCAGTAACAGTACTAATGAAATCAATAACCGTATAATACACCCAACATCAATGATAGTACTAATGAAATCAAACACCGTATAATACACCCACATCATTTACAGTACTAATGAAATTAATAATTGTATAAAACGCCCACATCATTTACAGTACTAATGAAATCAATGACCATATAATACACGCACATAATTTACAGTACTAATGAAATCAATGACCGTATAATACACCCACATCATTTACAGTACTAATGAAATCAATGATCGTATAAAACGCCCACATCATTTACAGTACTAATGAAATCAATGACCATATAATACACCATCATTTACAGTACTAATGAAATCAATGACCGTATAATACACCCGCATCATTGACAGTACTAATGAAATCAATGACCGTATAATACACCCGCATCATTGACAGTACTAATGAAATCAATGACTGTATAATACACCCGCATCATTGACAGTACTAATGAAATCAATGATCGTATAATACACCCACATTTACAGTACTAATGAAATCAATGACCGTATAATACACCTACATCATTTACAGTACTAATGAAATCAATGACCGTATAATACACCCACATCATTTACAGTACTAATGAAATCAATGACCGTATAAATACACCAACATCATTTACAGTACTAATGAAATCAATGACCGTATAAATACACCAACATCATTTACAGTACTAATGGAATCAATGACAATATAATACACCCGAATCATTTACAGTACTAATGAAATCAATGACCGTATAATACACCATCACTTACAGTACTAATAAATCAATGACCGTATAATAAACCATCATTTACAATACTAATGAAATCAATGACCGTATAATACACCATCATTTACAGCACTAATGAAATCAATGACCGTATAATACAACCACATCATTTACAGTACTATTGAAATCAATGACCATATAATACACCATCATTTACAGTACTAATGAAATCAATGACCGTATAATACACCCGCATCACTGACAGTACTAATGAAATCAATGATCGTATAATACACCCACATTTACAGTACTAATGAAATCAATGACCGTATAATACACCTACATCATTTACAGTACTAATGAAATCAATGACCGTATAATACACCTACATCACTTCCAGTACTAATGAAATCAATGACCGTATAAATACACCAACATCATTTACAGTACTAATGAAATCAATGACAGTATAATACACCCGAATCATTTACAGTACTCATGACATCAATGACCGTATAATACACCATCATTTACAGTACTAATAAATCAATGACCGTATAATAAACCATCATTTACAGTACTAATGAAATCAATGACCGTATAATACACCATCATTTACAGCACTAATGAAATCAATGACCGTATAATACAACCACATCATTTACAGTACTATTGAAATCATTGACCATATAATACACCACCATTTACAGCACTAATGAAATCAATGACCGTATAATACACCCGCATCATTGACAGTACTAATGAAATCAATGATCATATAATACACCCACATCATTTACAGTACTAATGAAATTAATGATCGTATAATACACCCACATCATTTACAGAACTGATGAAATCAATGACCGTATAATACACCATCATTTACAGTAAAAATTAAATTAATGATAGTATAATACACCCACATCATTTACAGGACTAATGAAATTAATGACCGTATAATACACCCACATCATTTACAGTACTAATGAAATTAATGATCGTATAATACACCCACATCATTTACAGTACTAATGAAATCAATGACCATATAATACACAATCATTTACAGCACTAATGAAATCAATGACTGTATAATACACCCGCATCATTGACAGTACTAATGAAATCAATGACCGTATAATACACCTGCATCATTGACAGTAATAATGAAATCAATGACCGTATAATACACCCGCATCATTGACAATACTAATGAAATCAATGATCGTATAATACACCCACATTTACAGTACTAATGAAATCAATGACCGTATAATACACCTACATCATTTACAGTACTAATGAAATCAATGACCGTATAATACACCCACATCATTTACAGTACTAATGAAATCAATGACCGTATAATACACCCACATCATTTACAGTACTAATGAAATCAATGACCGTATAATACACCCGCATCGACAGTACTAATGAAATCAATGACCGTATAATACACCCGCATCATTGACAGTACTAATGAAATCAATGACCGTATAATACACCCACATCATTTACAGTACTAATGAAATCAATGACCGTATAACGCACCCACATCACTTCCAGTACTAATGAAATTAATGACCGTATAATACACCCACATCATTTACAGTACTAATAAAATCAATGACCGTATAATACAACCGCATCATTTACAGTGCTAATAAAATCAATGACCGTATAATACACTATCATTGACGGTACTAATGAAATCAATGACCGTATAATACGCCCGCATCATTTACAGTACTAATGAAATTAATGATCGTATAATACACCAGAATCATTTACAGTACTAATGAAAGTAATGATCATATAATACACCCACATTTACAGTACTAATGAAATCAATGATCTTATAATACACCCACATCACTGACAGTACTAATGAAATCAATGACCGTATAATACACCCACATCATTTACAGTACTAATGAAATCAATGACCGTATAATACACCTACATCACTTCCAGTACTAATGAAATCAATGACCGTATAAATACACCAACATCATTTACAGTACTAATGAAATCAATGACAGTATAATACACCCGAATCATTTACAGTACTCATGAAATCAATGACCGTATAATACACCATCATTTACAGTACTAATAAATCAATGACCGTATAATAAACCATCATTTACAGTACTAATGAAATCAATGACCGTATAATACACCATCATTTACAGCACTAATGAAATCAATGACCGTATAATACAACCACATCATTTACAGTACTATTGAAATCATTGACCATATAATACACCATCATTTACAGCACTAATGAAATCAATGACCGTATAATACACCCGCATCATTGACAGTACTAATGAAATCAATTATCATATAATACACCATCATTTACAGTACTAATGAAATTAATGATCGTATAATACACCCACATCATTTACAGAACTGATGAAATCAATGACCGTATAATACACCATCATTTACAGTAAAGCTGAAATTAATGATAGTATAATACACCCACATCATTTACAGGACTAATGAAATTAATGACCGTATAATACACCCACAACATTTACAGTACTAATGAAATTAATGATCGTATAATACACCCACATCATTTACACTACTAATGAAATCAATGACCATATAATACGCAATCATTTACAGCACTAATGAAATCAATGACTGTATAATACACCCGCATCATTGACAGCACTAATGAAATTAATGACCGTATAATACACCTGCATCATTGACAGTAATAATGAAATCAATGACCGTATAATACACCTGCATCATTGACAGTACTAATGAAAACAATGATCGTATAATACACCCACATTTATAGTACTAATGAAATCAATGACCGTATAATACACCTACATCATTTACAGTACTAATGAAATCAATGACCGTATAATACACCCACATCACTTCCAGTACTAATGAAATCAATGACCATATAATACACCCACATCATTTACAGTACTAATAAAATCAATGACCGTATAATACAACCGCATTGACAGTACTAATGAAATCAATGACCGTATAATACACCCGCATCATTGACCGTACTAATGAAAACAATGATCGTATAATACACCTACATCATTTACAGTACTAATGAAATCAATGACCGTATAACGCACCCACATCACTTCCAGTACTAATGAAATTAATGACCGTATAATACACCCACATCATTTACAGTACTAATAAAATCAATGACCGTATAATACAACCGCATCATTTACAGTACTAATGAAATCAATGACCGTACAATACACTATCATTGACAGTACTAATGAAATCAATGACCGTATAATACACCCGCATCATTTACAGTACTAATGAAAGTAATGATCATATAATACACCCACATTTACAGTACTAATGAAATCAATGATCATATAATACACCCACATCACTTACAGTACTAATGAAATCAATGACCGTATAATACACCCACATCACTGACAGTACTAATGAAATCAATGACCGTATAATACACCCACATCATTTACAGTACTAATGAAATCAATGACCGTATAATACACCCACATCATTTACAGTACTAATGAAATCAATGACCGTATAATACACCATCATTTACAGTACTAATGAAATCAATGACCATATAATACACCCGCAACATTGAGAATACTAATGAAATCAACGATCGTATAATACACCCACATTTACAGTACTAATGAAATCAATGACCATATAATACATGCACATAATTTACAGTACTAATGAAATCAATGACCGTATAATACACCCACATCATTTACAGTACTAACGAAATCAATGACCGTATAATACACCTGCATCACTTACAGTACTAATGAAATCAATGACCGTATAATACACCATCATTTACAGTACTAATGAAATCAATGACCGTATAATACACCCACATAATTTACAGTACTAATTAAATCAATGACCGTATAATACACCCGCATCATTTACAGTACTAATGAAATCAATGACCGTATAATACACCCGCATCATTGACAGTACTAATGAAATCAATGACCGCATAATACACCCACATCATTGACAGTACTAATGAAATCAATGATCGTATAATACACCCACATTTACAGTACTAATGAAATCAATGACCGTATAATACACCTACATCATTTACAGTACTAATGAAATCAATGACCGTATAATACACCCGCATCGTTTACAGTACTAATGAAATCAATGACCGTATAATACACCCGCATCATTTACAGTACTAATGAAATCAATGACCATATAATACATCTGCATCATTGACAGTACTAATGAAATCAATGACCGTATAATACACCCGCATCATTTACAGTACTAATGAAATTAATGATCGTATAATACACCCGCATCATTGACAGTATTAATGAAATCAATGACCATATAATACATCTGCATCACTGACAGTACTAATGAAATCAATGACAGTATAATACACCCGCATCATTTACAGTACTAATGAAATTAATGATCGTATAATACACCCGCATCATTTACAGTACTAATGAAAGTAATGATCATATAATACACCCGCATCATTTACAGTACTAATGAAATCAATGACCGTATAATACACCCGCATCATTTACAGTACTAATGAAATCAATGACCATATAATACACCATCATTTACAGTACTAATGAAATCAATGACCGTATAATACACCCGCATCATTGACAGTACTAATGAAATCAATGACCGTATAATACACCCGCATCATTGACAGTACTAATGAAATCAATGACCATATTATACACCCACATCATTTACAGTACTAAATCAATGACCGTATCATACACCCGCATCATTGACAGCACTAATGAAATCAATGACCATATAATACACCCGCATCATTGACAGTACTAATGAAATCAATGATCGTATTATACACCCACATCATTTACAGTACTAATGAAATCAATGACCGTATAATACATCCGCATCATTTACAGTACTAATGAAATCAATGACCGTATAATACACCATCATTTACAGTACCGTATAATACACTATTTACAGTACTAATGAAATCAATGACCATATAATACACCCGCATCATTTAGAGTACTAATGAAATCAATGACCATATAATACGCCTGCAAAATCAATGACCGTATAATACACCCGCATCATTTACAGTACTAATGAAAGTAATGATCATATAATACACCTGCATCATTTACAGTACTAATGAAATCAATGATCGTATAATACACCCACATCATTTACAGTACTAATGAAATCAATGACCGTATAATACACCCACATCAATTACAGTACTAATGAAATCAATGACCGTATAATACACCCACAAAATTTACAGGACTAATGAAATCAATGACCGTATAATACACCCGCATCATTTACAGTACTAATGAAAGTACACCTGCATCATTTACAGTACTAATGAAATCAATGACCGTATAATACACCCACATCATTTACAGTGCTAATGAAATCAATGACAGTATAATACACCCACATCATTTACAGTACTAATGAAATCAATGATCGTATAATACACCCGCATCATTTACAGTGCTAATGAAATTAATGATTGTTTAATACACCCACATCATTTACAGTACTAATGAAATCAATGACCGTATAATACACCTGCATCATTTACATTACTAATGAAATCAATGACCGTATAATACACCAGCATCATTTACAGTAGTAATGAAATCAGTGGCCGTATGATACACCTGCATCATTTACAGTACTAATGAAATCAATGACCGTATAATACACCCACATCATTTATACTAATGAAATTAATGATCGTATAATACACCCACATCATTTATAGTACTAATGAAATCAATGACCGTATAATACACCCGCATCATTTACAGTACTAATGAAATCAATGACCGTTTAATACACCCAAATCATTGACAGTACTAATGAAATCAATGACCGTATAATACACCCACATTTACAGTACTAATGAAATCAATGACCGTATAATACACCTACATCATTTACAGTACTAATGAAATCAATGACCGTATAATACATCTGCATCATTTACAGTACTAATGAAATCAATGACCGTATAATACACCCACATCATTTACAGTACTAATGAAATCAATGACCGTATAATACACCATCATTTACAGTACTAATGAAATCAATGAGTATAATACACCCACATAATTTACAGTACTAATGAAATCAATGACCGTATAATACACCCGCATCATTTACAGTACTAATGAAATCAATGACCGTATAATACACCCGCATCATTGACAGTACTAATGAAATCAATGACCGTATAATACACCAGTATCATTGACAGTACTAATGAAATCAATGACCGTATAATACGCCCGCATCATTTACAGTACTAATGAAATTAATGATCGTATAATACACCAGAATCATTTACAGTACTAATGAAAGTAATGATCATATAATACACCCACATCATTTACAGTACTAATGAAATCAATGACCGTATAATACACCCACATCATTTACAGTACTAATGAAATCAATGACCATATAATCTAAT
>NC_056750.1:29416094-29443594 GCF_019279795.1 Protopterus annectens
TGACCGTATAATACACCGATATCATTTACAGTACTAATGAAATCAATGACCAGTATAATACACCCGCATCATTTACAGTACTAATGAAATCAATGACTGTATAATACACCCATATCATTTACAGTACTAATGAAATCAATGACTGTATAATACACCCACATAATTTACAGTACTAATGAAAACAATGACCGTATAATACACCCATCATTGACAGTACTAATGAAATCAATGACCAGTATAATACACTCTCTGTCTTTTTTTGGGACATGCCCCTTCCGAACTTTCTCACTGAGAAATGGACCAGAAATCAGCTGTCAACATCATGCATCCGTCACCAGTTAAAATCATTAGCAATGCAATAGTTGATCATTTTCAAGATTGATTACAACACTGGTTGTAAATAACAAGTGTACCACAAGCATTTTTGGTGTCCTGTCAACATCTATTAAAACACCGGCTCTAAATGAAAAGCTTACCCCAACCACTTTCTGTGTGTGCCTTTTCTGAACAAACCCACAGTACAATAACAGCCCTGGAAAGTCAAGCATGCGTCTGTAATGCACTCAAAATAAGTACAGGATTTCTAAAGTTGTTCCTGCTCCTGAAAGTCTAATATGAAGGTCTTTGGAAGTACTAAGGACTTCCCAAAGCAGCTTGAAGTCTTACCTGCTCTAGTTTCTCTGCAGCTATGAGCATGTCGCAACTGCGGAAATCTGGTTGTGATGATACATAAGAAGAGATACATTATGTAGCTCTAGGACTATGTGCCCTAGGCTGGTATGTGCCTAGCAGGGAACAGCATTCTGCTTTCACCAAGAGTGATGTCACAATATGAACAAGATGACTAATGTAAATAACTGGCTTAGTCTGTGATGTCACTTCAAGGGTGCACAATATTTATCAGCATGCACGAATATTGTCAAAAGACCACGTTGCTTTGCCAAGGATCCCATCTAGGCTTTTGAATATTGGCTAAAATATTGTCCTCCCCCACGGTGCCTGTTTTTAGGCAATGCCAAACTGACAAACCTTCTGACACAGCAAAACCAAACCAAGGGAATCTGAAGGCGTTACTACTTAATGCCAGGAGCCTAAAAAAGAAACTCCACTCCCTCCAGACTCTCCTCACCTTGGAGAATGTGGACATCTGTGTAATTACTGAGACATGCATTAGACAGAGAGCACCCCAGCAATGCAGGGCTACAATGCTTTCCACAGATTCAGGACAGCTGCTGCAGATGCAGGGACCAGAGGTGGAGGTGTCTCAATCTACATCAATGACAAATATACCTCAACATGAGTCAAACAGGACATGCTTGAGCTTCTCTATGTCCAGATTTCCAATGGCAAAGTCCCATAACCTATCCTTTCAAGCTACAGGTCACGCTCTATGACACAAGAAACCCATAACTCCTACTTGAACTTATTGGCTGTCCTCACCATTCAACCCAATACCATATTCATGGGCAACTTCAACTATCCCACTATAAAGTGGGATACTTACACGACTCCAAACTTACAGACTCAAAGTCTCCTGAGCTTTGTAAAAACAAACACCTTGGACCAGAAAGTCCATACGCTCACTAAGGGTCTGAACATACGGAAGCAGGTAGTGTTCTGTCTGGTAAGGCTGAACCACAAAGCAGTCTCCTTCTTAATAAAAATCAGCCCCATGATCCTGGCTAACCCTGTAACATTTATTAATTAGTTTAAGGACAGCTTCCTACTACTAACTGATAACCTGTCCACATTTCAACCCCATCCAAACCCTGAGAACACAGACACCTGTGCGCAATTGTTCATAGAAACCCTGTACAATCATGTCAATAAAGGCACAGATACATCTGTGCCTACCAGACGGAAGCCCACAACTAACTCAAGAAGCAAACCACCCTGGTAGAATCCAAATATAAACAGGTTGTACAACAAAAGAGCTACACTTCCAAGTCTGTAGATGAAGCTTGTTCGAATGGAAGCTTCATTAGAGATTTCAGGACTAAATTTAAATTCTGGTATGATGAAAACACTCTCATCAGTCTGTTATGGGACAAGACCAGCTTATTAAAATGTATATTAATTTCAGTTTATTAATGATGCTATAACAGGATTGTTAAAAAGCAAATATAATTTGTATGTAAGGCTGGGAAAAATACAGCTTTATATGCCCACATTATTGCTGTTTTTTTACTGCATTCTTTTAGTATGTAATAAGAGAGAATAGTACATGTTGCATGAAGTGAGGCATGTAGCTATACAAAAAGGAATTTGTTAGCCTGACTCCTCCAGGCTAAAAGTGCGTTGTTGCTAAAGCAGGTTTGAAACATCCAAGGTCAGAAACAAGACCCTTTGGAAACAGGTGAATCATGTATAGGAAGGTGTTCACGTGAAGTCTAAAGCGAAAATCACGAGTGATGAGTACATTTGCAAAGTTTTTTATAGGACAAAGTCATTGTAAAGTAATGAAAGTGTATGACTAGATTTGATAAGAAAAATGTATAAAAAATGTGGTTTGTCTCTGTTCAGAGAGGCTATTTTGACATCTGCTATGAAGACCATCTCCCAGCGCTGTAAAAATAAAATCTGTTTGCACATCCTGAAGTGTTGTTGATGACTAAAGGTATATAAGGTAAATTCTTAATGTTATTTATTTAGACTTTAGCAAGTCTAAACAAACTAAGACGGTGAATTAAGTCTACTGCAGCCAAATGTTACAAATATCCCAGGCAAAGGGCACCCAGAAGGCTTTCTTTAGCTATAGCTGAAATTTCAAAGGCAGCAAACAGCAGTGTGCAACGCCACTTGTAAATGGAGCTGGAAAATGCATAAAATCTGCTGTCCAAAAAAATCAGCTCCAATTTTTACCCCCCCCCCCCTTTCTCCCTCAAGTTACCCCCAGGAAATACCATCAGACAACCCCCCAATTATCACTAGGGAGCAGGGCCTCTGTGTGCTCTCCAAGACCAAAAACACTGGATTGATGGGTCCTGATAATGTCCCAGGATGCCTGCTAAACAGCCTGAAACATGACCTATTGAGACCACTGGAGCCACTGTTTAACTGTAGCCTCCAGAAAGGCTCTGTGCCACATGAATGGAGAACTATAATGGGCCTCTCTGTGCACAAGGGCAGGCTATTAACAGACCCAGGGAACTACAGACCTATAATAGGTTCATAGAGTAGTAACAGGCATACTGCCCTTGTGCGCCATTTTAAGCTTAGCCAATTATACCATGTAAGAATCAAACCCTGTACCTTGTGTCCCTACGGTAAACATCTTAATCATTACATCAACATTTCATAAGTTGGACTAGTCTCGAATGCAAAGCCTTGAAAAGAATTATTACAAAAATAATTAATAGGGACATAAAAATTTTCTAACACTGGATCCAACCCAGTTTTGCTTTATCAAGGGCAGATCATGCTTTCTGTAATTAGTGGACTTCTTTGAGAAGGTCTCAAAGGCAACGGATGAGGATAAAACGATGCATAAAGTTTACCCTGACATTATGGCTAAGACATTTGATACAATATCCAACTCTGGTATTGCAAACACACGAATATAGGAATAAACCCCCACATTATACAATGGATAGCCAGCTGGCTCTCAGACAGGCCTCATGAAGTTAGGATGAGGAGACCACCTCCACAGAGAGGCGGGTCACTAGCAGAGTCCCTCAGGGATCTGTGCTGGGTCTGCTCTTTTTAGCACCTACTTCTCAGAAGTCCAAGCCAATGTTAAGGGCCTCTGGCTGACCAACCTTACTGATGATTGTAAACTAGGAGCAGTCATACTGCTGCTGAGGAGTGTGTCCTTACCCGCCTTTCCCATCCCACAGCAGCTTTGCATGCTCCATTACTGCTGCCTACGGAGGTGCATAAGTGCTTCCATGAATGTACAACCAGCCAACAAAGCAGTACAACACTTGCAGAGCAGAACTTGCTCGTCTCTTAATGCTGCTACTGCAGCGAACCTGAGCCTAGGCAGCCCCTCTCCCTGCAGGATGGATGGGCCCGTATCAAACGCTCATGCCCATTATCCTCCATCCAGTCATTCCAGCACCAGTTCTGGCAGCCAAACACAGGCACCTGGGAGCAAGAAGGGCTTTATCCATCTGTGTTAAGGAAATAAATTAGGAACCTATACGTCTGTGACATGAAACAGTCAGTCTGCGTCACCCACACATTAAAGACACTCATCAAAACCTGCATGGAAACAAACATTTGTGGTGCTGGGTTAGTTTCACTCTAACGCACATAGCTGCAACTGATAGCCATCTGCAAGTTTTAAGTAAAACAGTAATTAGTATTAATACAACACTAATCAGTGCCAGCACAATACACACACGCATACTTAATGTGACAAGACAAACTGCTGACAAAATCTCTCAGAACCTGTTTGTTGTGGTAAGTGTGAATTTTCTATCAATGCCAGTACAACGTGTGTGTGTCTGTGTGTGCACTGAAGGGAGGCATGCTGCTGTTAAAACACTATAACTAGTTAACATTCATATTTCCAGTCACTCCTTTACCCCTTGCCTTACTGTTGTTTCAGCTCTTAAAAATTAATACACACAAATCAGTTGTGTAGTGTGTAGTCAGGAATGCAATGACCTAAAGGCATTTGAACAATTTCTCATAAGCATTACAAATCTTACAAATGCTATTATCTGCACTTCCTAAGAGAAAGACAATGATCATACCAAAATACACAACATGTTTTTCTCATTACATTTATGCACTGCCTGGAACAGTCTGACATAACGGGAGGAGCATGACTAAAGTACAGCACCTTGCCTTGGAAAGCACTTCTTTAACATCATTATTGTGAATCTGTACCACCACACATCTAAACAACTTCAAGGAAACAGCTCCAACAGGATAGATGTGTATGCATACAGAATCATTTATAAAAATATATTCTACTATACACAGTGTAAACCCTACCAGGTTCTAGAAGTAACATCTCAAACCAGCAGTCTTCACATACAAGGACTGCCATGTATCTGAAAACATAACGAAATATACAAAAATTAAAAAAACTCTTCTTAACTGGCAGTGTATTTACAAAACATAGAAAACCATTTATGTTAAAATGTGCCAGAACACAGAGGACTATTAAACCTAAACACTCTACAGACACAGCAAAATCTGCTTCAATATCTGTTCCATATTCACAAATCAAAGTTAAGAGCCTCTGTACTCCTTGATAACACACACACAAACACACACAGCCTTCCAGAAGCCTTTCCTCTTCACAAGACGTTTCAGAGCAAGTTAGCATAATTGCACAAGTACGTTTCTGTTAAAAAAAAAAAAAAAAAAAAAAACAGCACATGAAAAATGAAAAAAATGCTTCTAAAATCTGAAAGGATATAAAAAAAATGTTTTAAAAAATCAGATCAGTTCTTTAAGGGTTTACTATTTAACATTTAGGGTGTCTGCCTCTTGCCATTCAAGGTTGCTCTGTAACATTTTCTTCCAAATTTTTCTCTGCTCCTCTCCCAGTCTAGATTAGGTACCTATTATGGGTTGAAATTAAAAAAAAAATTAACAAGCACAAGAATTTGTCTAGTCCTAACCTTACCACCATGAGTGTTGAGGAAAAACTCAACAACAGAGGAACTAATGATCCTTAAAACTTCATTGATGAGCTCAGTCACAATAATTTCCAAAAATCTTGAAAGCCAGGTAGTGTTCCAAAGCAACAAGCCTTTATTCATCGCAGACAAGCAATCCTCAGTAACAAACAATCAGAAATATTTTACAATGTTAAACATATCAGCTTTTATATACCAAGTAGTAGGTGTGGAAAATACATGTATTGTTTAATTTTAAACTAGCCTATTCCAGGCAAGCAATGCAAACAGAGCTGTAAAAGTGTTTTTACAACAGCAATTACCCACCCCCATACACTACTACTGATTAGGTCACACTAAATCCTAGTCAAGGAAAACGTCACCTATCTATTTGTAACCCACATTCCAAGATCAGGTATTAAGAAAAGCATAACATATACATAAAATGATAAACATAAAAAGACTTTTAACTAAAATCGCTTTTGGCTAACTTATGCAATACAGACTTCATCAAGGTCTGTGAAAAGAACTAAAAATCGAGAAAATATAACCATAAACAATCAAACTAGAACACTATAAATATAAAAATACATCTGACTTAACATCTAATAAATATCCATCCATGCGTATTAGTGTGCATAAAAAACTAAATTAATAGCTCAGAAAAAAATGTCAGTGCTTTGCAAAAAAAAAAAAAAAAAGTGTCATAACAGTTTTCATGTTTACAGCCCCCAAAACATGTTTATACAATGAAAACTAGTACAAAAAACACACACAGAATACAGAAAACAGTGGATGAAGTAAACTAGTAGTGTATAAAAGTGTGCAGGTATAATCAAAGCAGAACTGAAGTTAAAGTAACTAACCATATTTATATTTATACACATTCTACACATCATATTTTTTTAATTTGTTTGTTTTTAGTACATAAAAATACTCCTCAGAAAACTCCCTAAAAACCTTTATTGTGTGGCAGCTTATGTAAACTTAACACGCTCTTAATAGAGCAATAGCAGGTAAGTCCTGGTTTTCTGAATGCATTTACTTTCAACTGCCAGCATAATTCCTTCTTCTCCAACACACCACTGACATCCCCCCTTCACGCTCACCCATCTCCACACAGTCCAGAATGACATATTTAAAACCAGAATATCTGGGGTACTCTAGTGTTTGGATAAGGTCTGGCATTTACATCTCATGTCAAAGACGAACTGAAATCCTCCTTTTCAGTTTATTCCTAGACTTACCCACATAAAATGCAGGGCAGTCATTACACATGGCCCAATATACAACTTTTTCAGTATTACAGTTACCACCTGCTGAAAATTTCACCATCTTTTTAAGACAGGGACACTGAAATGAGTTGCACGCCATCAAGTACTCAAAGTGTTCCTTATTTTTCTTTCCCACAAAGCTACATATACTTCTGCTCTTTTTATGTACAAAAGTAAGGGGATCTCCTGAAACCTTTACAAGCTGCTGGTTGTCAGTGAGGATGGCCCAGTTCTCCTTAATAATGCCTTTAACTGTACTGAAATCCTTGGTGCAAGTCAGAATGCAACTGTCCTCACTTTTCTCTTCTTTAGGGTTCGGGTGTCCCCGTTGCATAATTCTACAAGGTCTATTTCACAGGGTCATTGTTAGTTTTAGAATCCCTAACAGGATCCAAGATCATAAGTAACCATATCCTCTGGTTAAGAAACCATTTTTATCATTATTCATACTTTGAGAAAAGGGGCCAAATCTATGGAAATGTGTGCTAATCTGTAGCCTTGTGATTTTATTACGTTGTGCTTAGTTTTTACTGGGTGCACCCTGTCTCTGTGAAGTAAGTTGTTCAGTCTTATTGGTTTCCTGTATGAGTTACTAATTAATTTCCCTCTGTCTTTATCAATACTGACAGTCATATCAAGGAACTGCACTGACTCAGAGCTGATGGAAGTGGTAAATTTCAGGAAGGATGTGGTGTTACTGATGTAGTGGATAAACTCAGTGAGTTTAGATTTATCACCTTGCCAGACTAAGAATACAATTGTCAATAAAGTGAAAGTAGCTGGTCATAAATCTCTGGTATTCACTATGCAGTACAAATTCCTCCTCCCACTTGCCTAAGGCTACACTGGCCAGGCTAGGAGCCACACCCACACCCAAGGCTATCCCCCTCATCTTTTTGTAAGCCTGGCTATTGAAACTGAAAAAACTAGAACTCAACACCAAGTCTATTAGCTTTGCCAAGCATTCAGTTTGCCCTTGTGTAGCACTGTTATTTCTGCTATAAGCTTCTATAGCTGCTTCAATACAGTACATGTGTGGTGACACAGTGTGTATAGGGCTTCAACGTCAATAGTTACCAAAATGCTTTGTTCAATCACACTTTTATTTTTCTTAAAAAAATCAAGTGAATCTAAAATAAAAAAATATTTATTTACTTCCAGTTTGATTACCGGGGAAGTTCACTGGGCCCAGAGAGTCAGTTTTCAGTGCAGGCCCGGGGAGAAAAGCTCCATGAAACAGATTACAGCAAAGATAGCAGTCCAATAAAAATAAAAGTACAAGTACAAATACATAACAAATAATACAAAGTGTGAGCAATATTGCCCATAGTGGAAAAATATCGTGCAGATACATTTTAACAAATTCACACAGTTAGTCAAATGTTATTTACAGAGTGTGACAGACTGTATAGGAATTAGCTATAAACGTTTATAGCCAGCTATAATGTGCTTAGGAACTCAGGAGGATACCCTCTCAGGGCTTTTGTTAAAGAGTTCTAGGTAGGGAGAATGCAGTTACATTCCCATTTGGAGGAGAGGTAGGTGTAAAGCGGAGTTCTTTTCAGCAAGAGGCTGTAGAATAAAATCTAAGTATACAGAAGTGGCCTCTGATATGGAACCTCCACTTGAAATAACAGATACGCAAGGCAGATCTTCCCTATTCTTATGGGGTTTGGGAAGCCCTAAAAAACAAGGTAACTGAGGGTCAGGAGTGTTCAAATACTTCAAAATGTTTTCACTAATAAGTTCTTCATTAAGCACTCTGGTTAGCTTATTTTTCCGTTCCACATAAGCAGTTTTAACCTCCTCAAAAGGATGTTTAGATTAAAACTCAGGTGTGTTCAGCATGTTCATTATAGCTGTCAGTATCTGTAACAAGTGTGCCCCCACCTTGTTAGCCTTATTAACACGTCTAGTTCTATCCTTGCTCAAATTGCTACGTGCTAATACCTCATCCTTTCAAATATTATAAAACTTATGTTTTGGTGGGGGTTTTTTTGAGAGCCTTTCTTATGTTGAGCTCACATTCAAAAAAACAGGACTTTACTATTGGCGTATTAAGAGTGTGTTAAATTTACGTAAGCTGCCACACAATCTGTAAAGGTTTTTTAGGGAGTTTTTTTTCAAGAATATTTTTATGCACTAAAAATATACCTGCGGTAGCACTGTCGCCTCACAGTATGACGTTGTCCTGTTCGATTCTCAGCTAAAGCGTCTTCTGTGTGGAGACATGCGTGAATGGGCGTACCTTCGATGAAGGTTGTGTGTCAGGCCTGGCAAGTCGGTACATAAAAATCTACTGCCAATCATTAGCGGACCGGAGTTCCGCTGTGGCGACCCCTAACCGGGAAAAGCCAAAAGATGCAACAACAACTAAAAATATACCAAATAATAATAAAAATAATGTGCAGAATTGTGTGTGTGTGTGTGTGTGTGTGTGTGTGTGTGTGTGTGTGTGTGTGTGTGTGTGTGTGTGTGTGTGTGTGTGTGTGTGTTTAGTTACTTTACCCTCAATTTCTTGCATCACACCACAGATTTTAAAGCGGTAAATTCAACACACACATTTTTTTCATATCACTATTACCATGTAGTATTGCTATAATTCTCCCATTTACCACACTGGTGCGCACTCATGCACATACTTGCACACTTTTATACATTATTAGTTCACTTCAACTACTGTTTTCTGTATTTTTGTTCTACTAGTTTTCATTGTATAAACATGTTTTGCGGCTGTAAACATGAAAACTATCATAACAGTTTTCTTTTTTTTTTTTTGTGCAAAGCACTGATTTTTTTCTGAGCCGCTAATAACTTAGTTTTTTATGCACACTAATTCACATGGATGGAGCATTACTAGATATTATTAGACAGATGCATTTTTATATTTATAGTGTTCTAGTTTGATTATGTTTATGGTTAGACAGCTGTGTGTTTTTTCTTGATTTTATTTCTTGTAACAGACCTGATGAAGGCTTTACTGCATTAGTTAGCTGAAAGATTTTAAAGTCTTTTTGTGAATATAGGTAGCGTTTTCCTTAACTAGGATTTAGTGTGATCAGTAGTAGTGTGTGGGGGTGGGTACTTGCTGTTTTAAAATGTACATTTATGGCCCTGTTTATATTGTTTGACATGAATAGGCTAGTTTAAAATGAAGCAATGTATACATTTTCCACACATACTTCTAAAAATATAAAAGCTGATATGTTTAACATTGATAAAATATTTCTGACTTTCTGTTACTGAGGACTGCTCGTCTGTGACAAATAAACGATTGTTGCTTTGGAACAGTACCTGGGTTTCATGACTTTTGGAAAAGAAGAGTTTTGTAAAATCTTACCATAACCATAGATGTCCTTCTCTTCCATGTTGCAGTATTCTATTTGGGGGGGTTCCTGCCCTCAGGCAACTCATACATTGGCTCCTATACAAAAGCTTCAGCTTATCTGTTGCACGTAAGGCCATAAATTGGGGGCCTTAAATGTGATGTCTGCACACACAATCCACATAACTTGAAGGCAAGCAGGTATAGAAGGCCCAGCAGGAGGAATGCCAGTGGGGACAGGTGTGTACCCTAGGTGTCCTACAGCAGCTTAGGTAGATCCAGGTCTTAGCTGGGACTAAAGGAGAAGGTATAGGGGGAAATGGTGGGTGTGAAGGAATACTGCAACATGGAAGGGAAGGACATCTATGGTTATGGTAAGATTTTACACAACTACTCTATGTCCTTTTATTCCGATGTTGCAATATTCTAGTAGTGGGAGAGTACCACAGCTTCGATGCATGAAAGGGAGGTGGATGCTGAAGAGGATTCTACAAATTCCTGTAGGATGACCCTAGCGAATCCTGCCCGTGCTCTGGAAATCTGGTCCAGTTTGTAATGTTTGGTGAAAGTGTAGATAGTGGACCATGTGGCTGCTTCCATGATGGATGCCATGTCCAGACCTTTCATGAAGGCCTTGGAGGTAGCCACAGCCATAGTGCAATGGACCTTTACTCCCACTGGGGTTTTTTTCCATGGTGAGAGTAACAGGGAAAAATAGCTTTCCTGATCCAGCAGGCGATGGTTTGTTTGGAGACTGCCTTGCTCTGGGGTGAAAGCAGAGATGCTTAGATTTCCTAATGGCTTTGGTTTTGTCCAGGCAGAATCAAAGTTGCCTGTGCACATCCAAGGAGTGCAGTATCCTCTCCCCTTCATTAGTGGGGGAGGGAAAGAAAGTGGGTACGTGGATAGATTGGTTTAGAGACAAGTCATTAACCACCTTGGGCATAAAGGAGGGATTAGTTTGCAAGGCGACTGTCTTTGTGGAAGGTGGTGTAGGAAAGGCAAGCCATTAAGGCCTGCAACTCTGAAACCCTTCTGGGTGAAGTGATAGCCACCAGCAGGACGGTTTTCCATGTACACATCTGTAGGGAAGAAGAGCCAGCCGGTTCGAAAGGGTGCTAGGTTAGTTTTTTCAGGATGTAGTTGAGGTCCAAGGGAGAAGGGATAGGTTTCTTTGGTGGCCTCATGTGTAAGATCCCTTTGAGGAAGAGCTTTACATCGAGCCTGCCTAGCAAAAGGGGATGCAGGGGCAAGCAGGCTGATATAGCAGAAAGGTGCACTTTCACAGAAGAGTATGAAAGTCCGCTTTTAATCAACTGACAAACATTACAGACAGAACAAGGGGGGCATCCGCCGAACAAGGCTCCCTTCCCTTGTCCAGACACCACTTTGTAAAGCTTTCCCACTTAGCTAGGTAAGATTTTCTGCTGGTAGGTTTCCTTGCCTCCCTCAGGACTGAAAGCACGTCCTCTGAGTAGTGGTGTCTGAAGGGGATCAAAAGTTTATCACCCACAGAGTCAATGATAACATCTGCAAGTGTGGGTGAAGGAGAATTCCTTTGTCTTGTGTCAGTAGGTCCACCTTGAAAGGTAACTTGTAGTGATTGCCCTTGGCTAGATTGACAAGTAGGGGGAACCAGTACTGCCTTGGCCAGTAGGGTGTCACTAAAGATTTTTGGTTTGTCCTTCTGGATTTTCAGGAGGACTTTCTGAATCACTGAGAAGGGGGGGAGGCATAAAGAAACTTCCCCTCTCAAGAAATGTTGAAAGCGTCCACTCTCCAGTCTAGAGCGGAGTGTGTCTTTGAGCAGAAGGTCTGCAGCTGCCTATTCTGGAGGGAGGCAAACAGGTGGTGAACGATTGTCTAGGAAGACCCCCCTCTTATCCAGCATCCATTCGTGCTGTGGAGAGGAAGTCCTGCTTAGGAGGTCTGTTTGCTTGCTTGTCCTGCGAGGGGATGTAGATCACCTGCAATACCAGATTGTGGCAAGAGGCTAGGTCCCATATCAGCAGGGTCAGTCTACACAGCTGGTAAGCCTTTGTCCTCCCTGTTTGTTGAGGTACCACATAACCATGGTGTTGTCGGTCACTATCTGGAGCACCCCGGGACCAGAAGGGGAATAAAGGTCTTTAAGGCTAGGAAGACTGCTGTCATTTCCCTGATATTGATGTGCTTGCTCTGTAGAGAAGGGTGCCAGTTTTCCTGGACCCTGTAGGATGCCAGAGTTGCCCCCAACCTGAATCTGAGGCATCTGCATGCATTGTTTGGGTTGGGGTGGGTGGTTGCAGTGGAACTCCGGGTTTAGATGGACTTGCTGGATCCACCAGCTGATTTCTTTCTTCAGACAGCGAAGGAGGGGAATATCCTGTTCTAAGGGGTGTAGGTGTTGGGACCAAATATTTTTGAGGTACCACTGTAGCCTGCACATATGCATTCTGGCCAGTGGTAGCATAGGGATGGTTGCTGCCATAAAGCCCTGGAGACAGAGGAATTGCCTTGCCATCATCTTCTGGAAGTGGAGGGTTTCCTGGAAGTGGGAATTCAGGGATAGAACCTTGTCCTGTGGGAGAAAGGCCTTTGTCCTTTCTGATTCTGCAGCCTAGGAAAATCTTTCCCTGGCCGGGGTTCAGGGAGGACTTTGGGAGGTTGATGGTAAACCCTAGATTTTGCAGAAAGGACATGGTGAAGTGCACATGCCTTGAGAGGGTATCTTTGGATTCTGCTAGTATTAGGATGTCGAGCAGATATGGGTAAATCTGGATTCCCTGAGTTCTGCAGAAGGCAATGGCTGCGGCTAGGCACTTTGTAAAGACTCGAGGGGCAGTGGATAAACCAAAGGGCAAGGCAGTAAATTGGAAATGAGAGGAAGGTCCAGAGAAATGCAGAAATTTTCTGTGGGAAGTCCTGATGGGAATGTGAAGGTAGGCTTCTTTTAGGTCCAGGGTGGCCATGAAGGCCTTGGCTAGAATAAGAGGTAGCAGAGTGGGTAGACAGAGCATTTTGAAGAAGGGTACCTGAAGGTGTAGATTTAGAAAGGAGAGATCTAAATTGGGACTCTGGGGGCCACCCTTTTTGGGGACCAGGAAGAGACCAGAGTAGAATCCCTTTCCTTCCTGTCCTGAGGGAACAGGTTCTATGGTGCCTAGTTTTAGTAGTTCTGACAAAACTTGCGGTAGGAGATGAATTTGGTTTGGGGGGGGGGTTCTTTTCCTGGGTGTTTTTTTCTTTCCAGGATAGGAAGTACCCTTTTTAGATAATGGATAGGACCCATTGGTCTGTGGTGACAGATTACCAGAGGGGGAGGCAGTGTGGAAGGCGTGCAAAGAGTGGTAGGTGGGCAAGGCACTCACGCATTATTGGAACCTCCTCTATCCTGAAGGGGTTTGTCTGGGCTGAGGAGGTGCATTAGGCCTGGACAAATTCGGTCTTCTTGCACCTCTTCTAGATCTGGAAGAGGAGGCAGTTGCCTGAGGAGGGTTGCATCTTACAAAAGTGGTTTTAGCAGGGTAGTTCCTGTAATACTTGGGAATGGGGGACACCAGTAGATGGTTGATGTCCTGTAATTCTTTACTTTTTTTCCTGCAGATTCTTGAAGAGGTCTTCAGATTGTTTTCCAAAGAGGAAGTTGTGATCCAGGGGGGGGCGTCCAAGATTTTGGACTTGAAGTTTTCAGGTAGATTCTGACAGGAGCATGTTCAAAAGGAGGAAAACTCAATTTCTCCAAAATAAAATTAAGGGCCATGAAAGAAAAGGGTTATCTGACTGGAAGCGTGAACAAAAATGTGTTGCTCAAAAAAACATTAGCAGTCATAGGGAAATGCCAATTCTGTGGTTTACAGGAATAAAGTCATGACTATGTAGCAGGTGACCAGAGTTTGAGTTCAGAGGTTCATAGGCAAGCACTAGGCTAGCTGCCCTTGAAGGTCTTTTAAAGGGACAATCCAAGGGATGTTTTGTTTTGATTCAGCCTTTGTTTACATTTCAGGTTTGCCTTTCTTAGCATGCTCACCTTTGGCTGAGGGGCTGGGGTAAGAGTGCCTGCAAAGGTGTTAGCCAAATTCCAACTAAAATTTCAGTTGTACTGACAACAGCTCTCCCTGTGAGCCATTCATTAGTTTAATATGTACATTTTATCCAGTGAGAAAAGTAGCCTTCCAGGCATTTTATCACTTGACTGCTGCTGCTACTCTACAAAGTACATCAGTAATGCAAGGCTTTTAAAACATTAGTAACCAGAGTTTTTGGTTTCTGTCATTTCATATTTTATTCTGTGGTGATTGTGAATCCTGCCCAACTACAACAATCTTATGACATGGCTTCTACCTCTAGAAAGCATCTGAGTGAGGGAAACAGTAGTAGAAAAGTACAGTTTTGTACCTACCATAAATGTAGATGTTCGAAGATCCACATTGCTGCAGTCCTAACACTTGGGTAGTCCGCTGTCCCTCGGTCGGCCCGAATATCAGAGTATAAGGCTGACGTCGGTCAAGGCGCATTTGACTGACATCAGAACGTCAGGGTACAAATGCGCATGACCGACATCATATCCTCAGTCTTTTCTTGCCCCAGATGTCAGAAGACCCTAAAAAGAAAGGTCAAAACCCATAGACAACAACTAAACAACCAACCAGCCTAACACCAAAAATATGTACAATATATACAATATATACAATATACACCATATACCTCAGATGGATAACCCAACCCACACAACCACCTCAAACTACAGAGGGGAAGGAGGGAGGGTAATTGGACTGCAGCAATGTGGATCTTGAACATCTACATTTATGGTAGGTACAAAACTGTACTATGTTCTTCATCTCACATTGCTGCAGTCCTAACACTTGGGTAGAATCCCAAAGCAGAGGTAAGGGAGGATGGCTAAACTATAATGAAGCAGGAGCTGCCAAAATGCCCTGCAACACAGCAGTGGCAAAACCAGCCCTGGATTTAGAATACAGTGGAAGGTGGTAATGCCTAGAGAAGGTATGCACTGAACTCCAAGTGGCTGCCTCCAAAATATCCTTAGTAGCCACCCCCCTCAAAAGCTGTTGAAGTGGCAGTAGCCCTAGTGGAATGAGGCCTAATCCCAGCTGGAATCTCTTTGCCATGAAGGGAATAACAGAAAGCAATGCAAAATCCAATCCACTTAGAAATAGTTTGTTTTGACACGGGCTTGCCCTGAGAGCACAAAGCAAAAGAAACTAATAACTGCTGAGATTGTCTGAACCCTTTAGTTCTGTCCAAATAATATCGCAACTGCCTGTGTACATCTAAAGTGTGCAAAATCTTTTCCCCTTTATTTTGGGGATTTGCATAAAAAGTAGGCAAATGAATAGTTTGGTTTAAAGCCACACTAGAAACCACTTTAGGCATAAAGGAAGGATTAGTGCGTAAAGATACCCTATCCTTATGGAAAATTAAGAAAGGCTCAACTGCCATAAGGGCCTGCAATTCAGAAACCCTTCTTGCAGAGGTAATGGCCAACAAAAGCAGTCTTCCATGACAAATATTTCAACTCAGCAGTAGCTGCAGGCTCAAAAGGTTGTAGAGTGAGTTTCTCCAACACAAAATTGAGATCCCAAGCAGGAGTAGGAGCCCTTCGTGGGGTCTTATATTCTTTGCCCCTCTAAGAAATTGCTTGAACAAAGGATGAGAAAACAATGGTGGGTCACAGTCGTAGTGAGCTGAAATTGCTGCAGCATGAATCTTAATAGAAGAGAAGGACAAACCTTTGTCCAATAACTCAGTAAGATATTGAAGAGCCACACTTAAATCAGGCTCAGAAACATCCAAATCCTTAGCTGCACTCCAAAACAAAAATCTCTTCCATTTATCTGCGTACACTTTCCTTGTACTAGGCCTTCTAGCTTCCAAAATCACATTCAAAACTTGTTGTGGAAGTTGAGACCCTCTATGGTTTAAAACAGAATATGCCAGGCTGTTAGGTGAAGAGAGTGAAGTTTGACATTGAGCAAATGACTGTCCTCCTGGGACAACAGATGTGGAATCAAAGGCAAAGGCCATGGAGGTTTCCGTACTAGACTTCTCAGTAATGGGTACCAGTGCTGTCGAGGCCAATCTGGAGCTATCAAAATCATCCTTGGCTTGTCCTGTCTGACCTTCAGAAGTACCTTTGGGAGGAGAGGCAGAGGTGGAAAGGCATACACATGAAGATTTTTCCAACTGAAAGAAAGAGCATCCACTTTCCAAGCTGTGGGATGAAACCTCTTTGTGCAAAACTTTGGCAGCTGGTGGTTTAGTGGAGAAGCGAACAGATCTATGTCTGGAGTTCCCCAGGACACTGTCAATTTCTGAAATACATGAAGATCCAGTTTCCACTCGTGGGGATCCATGATTTGTCTGCTTAACACATCTGCTAAGGAGTTCTGTGCTCGGCAGAAACCTTGCCTGAAGACTTAGTTGTAAACTGAGAGCAGTCTCCCACAAAATCATTGCTTGCCTGCATAGAGGATAAGAATGTGTTCCCCCTTGCTTGTTGATGTACCACATGACAGTTGTGTTGTCTGTTAGAATCAACACCTGCCCTGGAAGAAGTAAATCCTTGAAAGCTATTAATGCAAACTGGACTGCTAACATCTCCTTCAAGTTGATATGTAGATGCTGTAGTCTGACAGGCCACTTGTCTTGTATCCACTTTCCGTTTAGATGAGCTCCCAAGCTTTGTCTGAGGCATCTGTCGTTAAAATTTGACTCGCCTCTGGCCGGGTCACAGAGAGTCCCTTGTTTAGGTGACATTCCTGAGCCCACCACAAAAATTCCTTTTGAATGCAAGGTATTATTTGAATGACAGTGTCCAGATCCTGGCAGTGCTGTGTCCATACATTTTTGAGATACCATTGCAACTTCCTCATATGCAGTTTGGCATTGGGAAGCACCAGAATACAAGATGCCATGAACCCTAAGGCTTGAAGGACTGTCCTTGCAGTCAGCCCGGACTGAAGAGATAGATGATGGAAGTAAAGGGAAAGATTCTTTTGTTTGTCCGGGGTTAGAAAGGCCATCTGGGATGCTGTATTCAGTCTTACACCCAGAAAGCACATGTCTTGAGAGGGTACTAGACTGGACTTTATTTCGTTCACAGAATACCCCAGGCATCTTAGCACTGCTATCACATATTCCAAATGACGAAGAAGCTCGTCCCTTCCTTGAGCCAGAATCAGGCAATCGTCCAAATAAGGATAGATTTGTATTCCTTTTAGCCTGAAGAAAGCTATCACTGGAGCCAGAACTTTCGTAAATACTCTGGGCGCAGTAGATAAGCCAAAGGGCAATGCAGAGAACTGATAGTGAGAAGTCCCAGTCAAACGCAGATACTTCCTGCAACTTAGCCTGATAGGAACATGAAGGTAAGCCTCCTTGAGATCCAAAGTTACCATCCAGTGATCCTTGCCCAGCAGAGGTAAAAGCTGTTGTAACGTCAACCTTTTGAACTTGGGAATGTCCAGATAAGTGTTGAGGACAGATAAATCCAAAATTGGTCTCCACGTGTTCCCCTTTTTTGGTACAAGGAACAGGCGAGAATAAAATCCTAGGCCCCTTTCTGGCATAGGAACCGGCTGTATGGCCCCTATTTGGAGTAACAGAGAAATTTGCTTGTGAGCCTCTATTCTTTGTTGAGGAGGAATGTCTGGCATGCCTTTGAAAGGAGGCAAGGTATGGAAATAAAACCTGTAACCGTGATGTATGATATCCAATACCCATCTGTCTTGGGTAATCAAACTCCAATTTTCTTTGAAAAGTGCCAACCTTCCTCCCAAAGGTGCTGCCAGGCGAGAAGGTTCTGGCAGCTGAAAAGGTAGGTCATTGGGTCTGTTTACGAAAGGACTGACCCCTGCCCTCACCGAAGACTGTGCAGGAGAACTCCCTGTTCTAGGCCTGAAAGAGCCCTGACCTCTGCCCCTGCCACGTCTAGATCTACCCCTAGACTGGGAATCATAAGAAGGATCGTCCACCCCTTAGTAGGCCAATTTCTACTAAACTTTGGAGGCTGAACCTGCAAAAATCTTTAACAGTCTGCATAGACTTAGCCTTGTCTTCCATTTTCTTTAAAACTGCCTCAACAGGAGAACCAAACAAGACATCAGATTGCAAAGGGCATCCAAAATCCTAGTTTTAACATGGTCAGATAAATTTTGATCCCTCAGCCAGGCATGCCTGCGAAGAACTGACCCAGTAGCAGCCACCCTAGACAAGGCCTGTACAGCATCAAAACCACATTGCAAAGAATGCTTACCCACCTGTTCAGAAACATGCACTAAATCTTGTAACTCTTTACAATCAATACCTTCCGCCAGAGCATCAACCTTAGATTTCAACTGTGAAAGGAGATAATTTTGATATTTCAACATGTGAAACTGGCAATTCAAAGCTCTCATGGCTAAAGTGGAAGAAGTATAAACTTTCTTTCCCCATCTATCCAAGGCCCTGGCCTCTTTATCTGCAGGAACCGGATTCTTGACAACAGAAGCCTTAACACCCTTAGGCCCCTGGCTAACAGTTTCTGGGTCTGCCCTAGGACTCTTAAAAGATACTTATGAGCTTCAGGCACCCTGTAATACCTATCTGGTTTAACAGGAGCAGGAGGCAAAGAATCAGGATTAAGAGAAGCCTCTGCAAACACATCTTCCACCACATTCAGAACAGGAGGTATAGCCAAAGGCCTATGCTGGGGTAAAAACAAAAATTCCCTAAGCCTTTTCCTGGAATCAGAGAAGTTCTGACCTTCCCATTTAAAATGCTCTCTCATGGAGTGAAGGGTCTCTGAAAAAGAAAAATCCTCAGGAGGAGAAGCAGAAGGAGTAGAATCATCCACATCAGAATCAGAATAATGAGAATACTCCTGCAAGTCTTCAGCCGAAGACTCAGACACATCCGAAACCTGCTCATAATCCCCCAACACTGGTTCCATCCTAGGCCTCTTATCAGGAGGGGGCATAGAGCCTCTAATTAAAGTAATTAAATCTTCTGCCACTTTAAGCATGTGCTTCTTGGGCACAGAACCTGAAGAACTAGGAGTGACACCCACAGAAGCTAAACTAGACCTGCCTCTAGGAGAAGCCTTGGAAGCAGAAAGAGAGGGCCTAGACACCTTAGGAAGGGAGGGGAGTACAGTTATCTGAGAAGCCCCTACAGCCTGACCTGCCTCCTGGGTGGCCACATCCTGTAAAAACAAAGTTTCTCCCTGGGACTCCAGAGAGGCCTCCGTCGGAACCACCGGTTCCACTGGCGCCTCTAAAGAACCGGCGTCCGGTTCGGACGACTCCTCTAACCTAGGTTTAACTGCCTTGTCCTTGCGCTTCTTTGAGGAAGCCGGCGGAGCATCCGACGGCATATTGTAATTGCACCGCTTCCCAAAGACCAACCTGGCACAATCCAACCTTCGCTTTATAGTGCGTTTATTGAACCTAGCACAAAAGCGACACCCAACAACGTCGTGCTCAGGTCCCAAACAAGGTATACACAAATTATGGTAATCCCTATGCGGTATCTGTTTCCCACAAGAAATACAGTTATTCACTTTTTCTGACATCCGGTAAACCACTGAGGTAAGAAAAACAAAATATTCCCAACGGGTACTTAACCAACTCTGACTTCGGTCTGAAACTCCGAATTCGAAAAATTTCAGAACGCCGAACGGCACTTGCAACACTGCTTCTGCATCGGACCATGCGGCAAAAAAGACTGAGGATATGACGTCGGTCATGCGCATTTGTACCCTGACGTTCTGATGTCAGTCAAATGCGCCTTGACCGACGTCAGCCTTATACTCTGATATTCGGGCCGACCGAGGGACAGCGGACTACCCAAGTGTTAGGACTGCAGCAATGTGAGATGAAGAACATCCATATTTCTCATCCTTTCATTTCATGCTTTACTGTATTCTGATTTTTGAGTACTAGTCTGGTGTAGTGACTTTCTGACCTACTTCCATATAAAACAAGTGTGTGACAGAAGGTTGGAGCATTAGTAGACACACTTTTGTTCTTTTTTCAATTTCTAGTTTGAGACTAGATCCAGGCCTGCTGAATCTAGCTTTGTTTATATGCTTGTTGTTTGTTTGCTTGTTATTTCCCTGGAAGCTAATTCCACCTAATATGCGGCTTCTCAGTGCTTCTGTGGATCACTAGTGATATCTGCATTGCTTACTGTACTTATTTCCTTGCTTCACTTGAAAGAAAGTTACTGTTTGTCGTTTTTGCATTTAGTTACTTGTAACACATTGCACTCAAGTTACCTGGCACTTGCTCACTAAAGCAATTATATAAGTCAGCACTAAAAATTAAAAGCACTACACCCTCACTCCCCACTGGCCCTTGTTTTCAATTATTAAGGAATTCCAAATATTATTCTAGCATGTCCAAAGGTCAGTTGTCAATCTCCTCTCCGGTCCAGCTGGTGAATCTGAGAATCTTGAGGCAATGTTATAACTGCCTCATGTACACAGACAACCCTCTCCTCCTCCCACATAACACAAATACTTGCGAGAGATGCAGCTATTTAGCCAAACTGGAGGCTGAGCTCTCTCAACTCAGGACTGCAAGACCAGACAGGAGGAGAAGGCAACTACACACACCACAAAACCAGCCTCACATAATGCTACCACACCACTGAATCAAACACATAAACACACAAAGACATACTCAGAGGCTCTGAGTAAAAATTTACCTAAACAGCAGAGGCCTCCAAAGCAGACACCCAGGCAACTGCTACCTCAAGACACCCCACAAGCAACACATAAACCACAAAAGCAGTGTGCAAAGCAGTCACAGCCCTTAAGGCCAAATACAACACCAAACATACTTGTCATAGGTGACTCCATAGTCAGACACACTGACGTCCCACTCACCAGGCTGAACAAGGAGAGGGTCAAAAGTAAGCTGCCTATCGGGCGCTAGAATCCGCCACATAACACAAGCACTCGGGTCACTCCACGGCAAGTACAAATATGACACAGTCATTGTCCATGCTGGTGTGAACGACCTGAGACGTACCTCCCTGGACTACATGAAAAGAGACATAGAGGAGCTCTCTGATTATGTAGCCCAGGCAGGTATGACCCTAAGCCTGAGCAGTATCCTTCCTTCACCCTGAGCAGTATCCTTCCTTCACCAAGAATGATGCCACAATATAGAGACAAGATGATCAGCTTTAACAATTGGCTTAATGTCTGGTGTCATTCAAAGGGGATCCAGTGTCTGTCTGCCTGGGATGACATGCTTGACAAGCCACGCTGCTTGCAAGGATGGCTTGCACCTGTCACCCTGGGATTCCGGATATTGGCTAAGGCTCTTGCCACCCCCATAGTGCCTTTTTTAGGCAAGGTTCAAATTCTAAACCTACCACCCTAGAAAACAAAAATGGAAAGAAACTTACGGTAATGCTGCTCAATGCCAGAAGTCTAAATCTCAAAATGCACGCACTTGAGGCCCTTCTCAGTATGGAGAACATCGATGTCTGTGCTGTAACTGAAACCTGGTTCAAGGCTCCTGAGAGCACCCCGGCACTATTAGGTTTTACCTCATATCATGCGTTCCGGCCCCAAAACCCGGACCACACCACAAAAGGAGGGGGTGTATCCATATTCATAAAGGATACTCACACCTCCAGGTTGGTGGCAACGCATCAAGCCGGAAACCATCCAGGTGCAACTAACCATAGGCAAAACTGCTCTACAAATTGTAGCATGCTACAGGCCACCCTCTCAAACTCAGGAACCCCACACAGCCTTCCTGAAGACACTGGAGGGTATAAATGTATATCCAAACACCATCATATTGGGTGACTTCAACTACCTGAATATAGACTGGGAACATTACTCAAGCCCTAACTTTCTAGCCCAACGGTTCCTGGAGTTCATAAATTCAAATGCCATGGAACAGCTAGTCACTGTTCCCACGAGAGGAGAAAATATACTAGATCTCATTATCACAAACATGGGGACAAAATGCTCCACACCAGAAGTATATCCCTCATTGGTGAGATCTGATCATAAACTAATCTCACTGGAAATCCACATCCGCCCCACCCCAAACAAAAAGACCACAGTGAAGAACTTCTCTAAAGCAAACTTCACACTACTCAAGACTGGTGTGGTATCCTTCAAGGCCCCTGAGACAGTGGAAACCACAACCCAAGCTGCGGAAGCCCTTACAAATGCCTTCTATGAACACCTCCAGGACTGCATGGATCAGGCAATCCCAAATAAAACCAAGACTCTTTCCACAAAGGGCAAACGTCCAGTCTGGTGGACCCCAGCCATTAACAAACTTTACAATAAGAGGAGAAAGCTATTACATGATAGAACAAAATCCATAAAAGGGAAGTCACCCCTGATCATTATTAGTAAAAAAATACGAGCACTCATAAAATCAACTAAGGCCAATTTTGAGAGAAATACTGCCATGGATTCAAAGGACAATCATAAGGCCTTTTTTAGCTATGTTAGGAACCTGGGTGGAAACTCCCAGATATGCTCAGAATTAGTCTAAAATGATACAAAAATCACTGAACCCACAGACATTGCCAACATACTGGCAGACATGTTCAGTGCAAACTTCACCCCCCTCTCCCCCCCTAAAGGAGAGATAACTATCCCAGCGGAGTGTAGCCTCCCAGACATCTCAAATGCGCAGGTGAAAGCTGCTCTCTCTAAAGCTAAAAACATAGCATCAATGGGACCGGATGGTGTCCCCGGCTGTGTGCTACACGAGCTAAATGAGGAATTAAACCCGCACATAAGGCAGCTGTTTAATCTCAGCCTTACCACAGGATACGTGCCCAAGGAGTGGTGTACGGCAACTGTGGTCCCACTCCACAAAGGCGGTGCCTCTACGGACCCTGGTAATTACCGCCCCATAAGCTTAACAAGTCTAGTCTGCAAAGCTATGGAGAGGATCATAATGGAGCTCATAAACAAAGATATAGGGGACTTGCAGACATTGGACCCGACCCAGTTTGGCCGTCAAGGGAAGATCATGCCTTTTGAACTTGGTCGACTTCTTCGAAACAGTCACCAAGGCCATTGATGAGGGAAAGGCAGTCCATACAGCCTACCTTGACCTTGCAAAGGCTTTCGACACAATACCCCACTCGGGTATTGTAGAAAAACTTACCAGCTTAAATGTAAACCCATATGTCACAAGATGGGTTGCAAACTGGCTTAAGGACAGAACCCACAGGGTTAGAGTTACTGGCGCTATGTCAGACTCCAAGCCAGTCACAAGTGGTGTCCCACAGGGCTCGGTCCTTGGCCCCCTATTGTTCGGCATCTACTTCTCAGAAGTACAGGCCAACATGGGAGGACTTTGGCTGACAAAGTTTGCAGATGACTGCAAACTGGGCGCCATAGTGGAAAGTGCATCAGACACGGATATCCTTCAGAAGGGACTCACGGAAACAGATAGCTGGTGCCAGAGCCATGGCCTGAAGTTAAACGCCAAAAAATGTATAGTCATACCCTTTGGGAAAAACAAGGTAACCTCAAGCTACCATATAGGTGGCAATCCACTAAGCACAGAGGAGGTTATCAGGGACCTGGGGACCCAGGTTGACAGTGGCCTTTCTTTTGACACTCACGTTGCTAAAGCATTGCCCACCTGATCATGAAGGGATTCACATCCAGATCTAGTGAGGTCATTGTTCCCCTGTACTCTTCACTTATCAGACCAATGATCGAGTACAATGCCCCATTCGGGATGTATCTCGCCCGACATCTGCAGCAATTGGAGAGACCCCAAAAGTTTCTCACCAAAAGGATAAAGGGACTCCAAAATCTGTCATATGCTGCCAGATTGAAGAAACTCCAGCTCTATTCAGTTGCATACCGTCTGCTCAGAGGTGACATGTGCCTGACATACAAGGCCATGTCCAACCCAGAATTAATGGACATGCTCCACCTCAAAAAATCCAAATCCACCAAAACCACTAGAGCAAGTGACTTAAACCTTAGCACGGATATAAATAGGACGTGCTGGAGGGATAGATTTATCACTCAGAGACTCCCTATGCTGTGGAATAGAGTCCCGGTCCATGTGAGGCAGAGCACCTCGCTGGCTCTGTTCAAGAGAAATCTTGACCTGTGGATGGGAGATTGTAGGTTTACCCCGGGAATTATCTCTGTGTCACTGCTGGACAGAGGCACAACAAACTAATGGGTACAGTATTTTTTCATATAAGGGGTGGCGTAAGCCACAAAAATTCGGGCTAGGCTTATAAATGCCTTGGGGCAGATAGCCTAGTATAAACCTATGAACCTATATGTGCTGATTTCCGAATACTATTAGACAAATGCACTATTTTTTATAAGCGGGATGCTTGTACATCTGTAGAAGCAAGACTGATGGAAAGTTTAAAAATAAGTATTCCCTCATCTTTCCCTTTCACTTCATATTTTATATTTTGCTAATTTCCAGCTACTAGCCAAATGCACTTCCTAGTGTACATGCTACACCTTAGCGTGTTACTACATTGTATTATGTTTTCAACACTTCTTCCTCTTTTGACCTTATATCTGTATAAATCAGTTTCTAGTTCCACTGCTATTATATATAAACAAATAACTGAAATGATACTGTACAACGTTTGTCATCATTCTAACAGTTTGCAGTACCTAAGGAGTGTCTGATTCCTGGTCTGACAATGATTACTCCTACATGGTTACATTTAAACTGTTTCCATTCCAACTTACTCACATGATAGCACGCCGTGCAACCTCTTGGTAAAAAAAAATCTGGACAAAGCCTAAACTAATGGTGAACAAAGAGCCAAAAATGGAGACAAATTTTAAATATTGCTCTTATAAACGCAGAAAGTTGCTAAAATAACAGGATTTCTTAGTGTGCATTTTCTGAAGGATATGAAGTCTGAAACTCAACTGTGTGTCATTATTTAATAAATTAAATCCTCAGTGATTTGCCAGAAAATCTAAATTTTATGAGGCACAGACCAAAAATATAAGGCAAATATTTGGATAACTGAGAGGCATGCATGGTACTGATAATAGTAAAATGACCGAAAGTACAGTTGTGTAAAATCTTACCAAACAGTTGATGTCCTTCTCTTCAGTACAGAAGTGATGTACTGCCCAGGCAGCTCGTCCCTTGGCCAGTATAAATAAGCTTAAAAGAGATCTTGATTGTGCAGTATGTCACATTTATCCTCCCCGGACAGAACATGGACATAAAAGGGACACATGAATGCAACTACCTAGAACTGCACTGTCCCGGAAGAGAACAGTTGCCATAGGACAAAGGAGTCCACACAAATTCAGAAGGAAACAAATGCAGAATAAACAAGGGGATGGGAGGGAGGGAGCAATACAGCAACAAAGAAGAGAAGGACATCTACTGTTATGTTATGATTTTACACAACTGTACTGTCATTCTACATCACTGCTGCAGTATGTGCTACAGAAGGAAGAGTAAAAAATGCTTAAGAAACAGAAAGGGAGGTGGAAGGCTGAAAACAGCCCTCAACAAACCCACAGAAAATGGTCTCAGAAAATCTGCTCTGGACCTAGAAACCATATCCACCTTACAAAAGGTATGCACTGAAGATCAAGCAGCAGCTTCAGGGATGGAATGGTGTCCAACCTCTTCAAGAAGGCACCAGAAGAGGCAAAAGCCTAGTGGAATGAGCTAACAAAAGCAGACAGAGAATTGCCATGAAAAAAATAAAAAGAGATGTCCTTAGATATGAAAGGAAATGATTTGTTTAGAAATACCCTAACCCAAACATCTGGAATGAAAGGAAACAAAAAGCTGATCAGACTTGCGTATAGTCCAAGTTATATCCAAACAGTACCTGAGCTGTCTGTGCAAATACAAACTATACAGGACCCTCTCACTAGCAAACAGAAGAGAAGGAAAAAAAAAGGAAGGTAGCTGTACTGATTGATTTAAAGACAACTCATCAACTACTTTGGGTGTAAAAGAAGGATTAATACAAAGGGACACTCTGGCCCTGCGAAAAAACAAAAAAGCAGGAATGGCCCTAAGGGCCTGGAGCTCAGAAACCCTCCGAACAGAAGAGTCATTAACAAAACAGTCTTCCAGGTAAAAGAGATGCAAAGAAGCGGAATCTGCAGACTCAAAAGGAGCCCGAGTCAATTTTTCCAAAACAAAATTAAGGTCTCATGGAAGAGGAACACGCTTTCTAGGAGGTCTAATATGCAGGACGCCTTTAAGAAATTGATCTCAAAACGAGAAGTCAAAGGAGGATTTAAAGGCAGACAAGCAGAAATGGCTAACAAATGGGTGTTCACAGAAGAATATGCCAAGCATGACAGCAGCAATTCAAACAAATGACAGGACCAGAGGGACCCCACTGAAAGAGGGTCCTGGTTACGACCATGGCACTAGACCAAAAATGCCTTCCATTTGGACATGAGGGTTTCAGTTCCACCTGTAAAACCCTGAGCAGATCCTCAGAAAAGAGGTGCCTGAAAGGTATTAAAACCTATGTAAATTAGAGACTAAGGTGTGTGTGTGTGTGTGTGTGTGTGCGTGTGTGTGTGTATATATATATATATATATATATATATATATATATATATATATATATATATACACACACACACACACACATATATATATATATATATATATATATATATATATATATACACACACTATTCACCGTAATAACACGTGAAGAAATTTAACGCATAAAACACAGCACTGATACAAAAGCAAAAACAAAAATAATAAAAATATACTGAAGCAAGTGTTTAGATTGAATGAAGAGAAATAAACTCCAGAACAGATATTTGAGCGCGCTTTCATTCTTTATTGTATAAAAACTTCTTCAGAAATAAATACAAATGTTAAAAACCAGGTATATGTAGACAAGTCATACAATGGAATTACAGGAACAGCCTTTGAGGCAAATCTAATTAGCATGTAAAAACTCTTCTTTAGGATGCATTTACAATCTTAGTAAGGGGTTAAACAAGCTGTGGGGGTTGTAAACTGCAGCCAAGCACCTTAGGCAAACAAAGAAAAACTAGATTAAGCAATACTCTGTTATAAAAAAATGTTACCAGTAGAGCTAAAATAGCAAGTGGCATAATTAAAGATCAAAAAATGCAGTTATTTTCACAAAGTAAAGCCTGCTGAGTGTAGTAATGTAGAAAATAACTCCTGTTGGTAGCTTTGCATGAGAAGTGTATTAGTTGGAAAGGCAAAGTGTATACAAGACTGTCAGTCACATAACTAAAGTGGTGCAATGCTATCAGAGTGTAGTAGTCTGCAAAGGTTCACTGTAAAATAAAATAAAATAAAATGATGCCCTTCTCTGTGAATC
>NC_056750.1:29448594-29456094 GCF_019279795.1 Protopterus annectens
TTGAAGGCTGTCAGGGCATTTTGAACAGCTAGCATCTCTTTTTGATTGATATGTAGATGCATTTGGTTTGAGGTCCGTGTTCCTTAAATGCATTTTCCTGCCATGTGGGCCCCCCAAGCATAACCGGACGCATCCGTTGTTAGTGTTTGCCTGGCTGTGGGTAATGTGAATGGCTGTCCCTTGTTTTGGTGACAAGCCTTTGCCCACCATCGAAACTCCTGCTGCAGCAGGGAATGAGAGTAATTCTAGTTTCCAGGCTGTGGCAATGTTGAGTCCAAACACTTTTTAGGTACCACTGAAGTTTCCTCATATGCAGTCTTGCATATGTAAATTAGTAAGATGCCATGACGCCCAAAGCCTGCAGAATTTTTCTTGCAGATAACTGGGCCTTTGTTGCTAACATGTTGAAGTACATGTTGAAGTAGGTAGTCAGTTGTCTTTGTTTGTCTGGGTACCAAGAACAGTCGAGTAAAATCCTTGTCCCCGCTCTTGCTCTGGCACTTGTTGAATGGCCCTCATGTCCATGAGGGATGAGACTTGTTTTTGTGCCTATGCCCATTGATTTTTTGGCAGATCTGGCCAGCCGTTTGCCTTTGGCAGGGTAGGGAAATGGAACTTGCACCCAGGAATATTATCTCTTGAGAGGGTACGAGTTTTGATTTTCTATCGTTGACTGTGTACCCTAGGCATGTTAGAAGTTTTTTCACAAATGCCAGATGCTGTAGAAGGATGTCCTTGTTCTCTGCTTGAATTAGGCAGTCGTCCAAGTAAGGATATATCTGTATTCCTCTGTCTGCAGAATGCAATTACTGGTGCCAGGCAATTTGTAAAGACCCTGGGCGCAGTAGATAAGCCAAAGGGCAGTGCAGAGAACTGGTAATGCATTGAACCAGACTTGAATCTGAGGTATCTTCTGCATATTTGTCTGATTGGGACATGCAAGCATGCCTCTTTTAGGTCTCAAGTTACAAACCAAGCGTTTTTGCCCAGCATGGGCAGTAGCTGCTGCAAAGTCAACATTTTGAATTTTGATATGTCCAGAAATGTGTTCAGAATCAATAGGTCCAGTACTGGCCTCCAGGCCTTGCCCTTTCTGGGTACCAAGAACAGTCTTGAGTAAAATCCTTGTCCCCGCTCTTGCTCTGGCACTTGTTGAATGGCCCTCATGTCCATGAGGGATGAGACTTGTTTTTGTGCCTCTGCCCATTGATTTTTTGGCAGATCTGGCCAGCCGTTTGCCTTTGGCAGGGTATGGAAATGGAACTTGTACCCTTGTGACACAGTATTTAGAACCCACTTGTCCTAGGTTATAATGTGCCAATTTTGAAAAAAAAGTGCTAATTTTCCCCCTAAGGGTGCTGCCAGTAAATAAGTGCTTGGTGCATGCAGGGGGAAGTCATTGGGACTGTTTCCTGTAAGGTTGTGATTTGTCTTCTCCACTTTTGGAGGTAGAAGAACACCATTGCTTTGACCTGTATGAACCTTGCACCTGGGATCTGCCTCTAGGGCATCTGGGTCTGCCCCTTTGAGGTCTGTCTGACACAGGAAAGGACCAGTTCTTTGTTGGCCAATGTCTACTAAACCTAGGTGGCTGTACTTGTAAGAAATCTTTGACCGTTTGCATAGCTTTAGCCTTGTCCTCCATTTTCTTTAACACCTCTTCTGCCTTAACACCAAACAAGGAATCATGCTGTAAAGGTGCATCCAATAATTTAACTTAAACATGATCAGGCAGATTTTGTTCCTTTAACCAAGCATGCCTTCTAATTACAGAACTATGTAACTGCGGCCCTGCAGGAGGCCTCTAAAGAATTAAAACCACATTGCAGAGTATGCTTTCCAACTTGTTCAGCTGCATGTAATATATCCTGCATTTCCTTGTTTTCTGCACATTCAGAATTTAACAACATTTTCTGTTTAAGGAATGCCATGACATGTTCCTGATATTTGAGCATATGAAACTGACAGTTTAAGGCCCTTATAGCCAAGGTAGCAGATGTGTAAACCTTTTTCCCCATCTATCCAGTGCCCTAGAATCCCTGTCTGAAGGGGTAGGGTGTTTTGCAGCGGAAGCATCAACGTCCTTGGGACCCTGAGCGATAGTTTCTGGGCCTGAAGCAGGGTTTTTTAAAAAAAATTTATGTGAGTCAGGAAGCCTGTAATATCTGTCAGGCTTAACAGGTGCTGGAGGTAAGGAGTCGGGGGTAAGGCTAGACTCCGAAAACACATCATTACAATGTCTAACACAGGAGGGACAGCTTGGGGCTTGTGTTGAGGTATTAACAGGAAATCCCTGAGCCTCTTTTTAGACTCTGAAAAATCTTGTCTCTACCAGTGGAAATGCTCCCTCATGGTATGAAAGGTTTCTCTAAAAGAATAATCCTCAGAAGGAGAAGGTGAAGGAACAGATTCTTCAGCATCAGAATCCTCATGGAGGGAAAAGAATATTCCTGATCAGAAGAGGAATCAAAAGAAATGGAAACCTGATCTGAGGATTCATAGTCAGTCTCTTGCCTAGGCCTCTTATCAGGAGGGGGATGGGAATCCCTAATTAAGGTAATCAAGTCTTCGGCCATTTTAAGCATCTGTTTTTTGGGCATGGAGGCCTGCCCACGTGGCTCTTGAGGTAGCTTCTTTGCCTTTGAAGGTGCTTTAGTCTTTGTCTTAGAAGTCGGTTTAATGTACAGATGCTTAGGTCTGAATACACCCTCAGAAGCCGGTGCCTGTTCAGCAGCTCCGGACCCAACTGAAGGAATTGCATCCAAGGCTGCAATACCTTGAGTTTCCAGCAGCATGGCCGACTCCACGTGGGAGTCGGTAGCGGCCTGTGACTTTAACGGAGCAGTCATCAGGGGCTGCGAAAGCGCCTCACTGAGAACCAGCGAGCCAGCGACTGGCTTAGGAGAAGCTTCGTCGTCGGTTTTGGGCCTCGGTCTTTCCTTTTCTTTGCGTTTTTTGTACACTCCGGTAGTCGGATGGCTTTCCGACAACATTTCTGGGTAATTAAATCTGCGCCCAAAGTAATTTAAAGCATAATCATACCGACGTTTAATAGTGCGTTGGTTAAATCCAGCACAAAATCGACAACCTAGAAAATTATGATCAAGGCCTAGGCAAAGAATACAGTAAGAATGAAAGTCCTTATGAGGTATTTGCTTCCCACAAAAAATACAAATATTAACTTTTTCTGACATCGGATCTGGAGCAAGAAAAAAGATTCCCCAACGGGGTACTTAGCTTTATAGAAGACTTCGGATCTGAAATTGGAACTCGAAAATCTCAGAAGTAGGCCGACTGGCACTTGCGAACTGCTTCTGCTTCGGGCACTGCGCAGCAAGAAAGACTAAAGAAAATGACGTTGGCTGCTTCTTTTATACCCCTGACGACCTGATGTCAGGGAAGGGGCGACAGCAGCCGACGCAAGACCCAGGACTTTGGAACTCTGGCCGACGGAGGGCAACCTGCCAGCAGGATTACCCAAATGTAATGACTGCAACAGTGAAACACGAAGAAAGTACAGTTTTGTACCTACCATAAATGTAGATGTCCGAGAGGTATGCATCTGCAGTCCTAACAAATGGGTTGTCCTGCCTCAGGCAGCCCTTCGGTCGGCCGGATTCCAAAGTCTAGGTCTGGCCTCGGCTGATGTCGCACTTCACCCGACGTCATAGCTGCAGTTAACCGGGTATAAAGGCATCAGCCAACGCCATTTTCCTCAGTGTTTCTTGCCCCAGATGCCAGGTGCCCTCTAGGAAGGCTAAATTTGGATAAATGCAAATGTTTCCAAACAATAGAGAGCAAATAGAAATAAACATGTATATACATATATACAATCAAATACACCATAATAGATTCCCCCAGCTAGCTAAGAGATGGGCAAATACCCTAGGAGTACCACAGAGGGGAAGGAGGGTGGGTAATCCTGACTGCAGATGCATACCTCTCGGACATCTACATTTATGGTAGGTACAAAACTGTACTATGTCCTTCAAGGATGCATCTGCAGTCCTAACAAATGGGTAGAATACCATAGCCAATCTGGGGAGGAGGTACTAATAAGATTATGGTGTAGTTAAGATCCCTTGCAAAACAGCAGTGGCAAAACCTGCTCGGGATCTGGAGTATAAGGGTAGATTATAATGCTTGGCAAATGTATGCACGGAGCTCCAAGTAGCAGCCTCTAAAATGTCTTTGGTAGCCACTCCTCGTAAAAAAGCTGTAGTAGTGGCTGTAGCCCTTGTGGAGTGAGGTCTGATGTTTTCTGGAGTTGTCTTTCCATGATAAGAGTAACAAAATCTAATGCAATTTCCTATCCATTTTGAGATTGTCTGTTTTGAAATTGCTTTTCCTTCCATTCCTGTTGCATATGCTACCAGAAGCTGGTCAGTTTTTCTATTGTTCTTGGTTCTGTCCAGGTAGTAGCGCAATTGCCTATGCACATCCAAGGTATGTAGTAGCCTTTCCCCCCCTGTTCTGTGGGTTGGGGAAGAATGTAGGTAGGTGGATTGCTTGGTTTAATGATACCCTGGAGACCACCTTTGGCATAAAAGTAGGATTAGTTCTCATGGACACTCTATCCTGATGGAAGATAAGGAAAGGTTGTACTGCCATTAATGCCTGTAATTCAGAAACCCTTCTTGCTGAAGTGATTGCAAGCAGGAAAGCAGTTTTCCATGATAAGTACTGTAATTCTGCTGTTGCTGCTGGTTCAAAAGGGGGGAAGTGTCAACTTTTCTAGCACAAAGTTCAAGTCCCATGTAGGCAATGGTGGCTTCCTTGGTGGCTTTACATTTTTAATTCCTCTCAGAAACTGCCCGAGTAGAGGATGAGAGAAGACTGGAGGATCCATGTTGTATTCTGCTGAAATAGCTGACGCATGAATCTTAAAGGAAGAGTAGGACAGGCCATTGTGGAAAAGCTCTGCTAAGTATTACAGGATGTTAGCTATGTTTACCAGTGATACATTTTCTCCTTTTGCTGCACTCCAAATGTGATATCTTTTCCATTTTGCTGAATAAGTTTTTCTTGTTGAGGGTCTGCGAGCCTCCAAGATAATGTCTTTAACCCTTTGAGATAAATCTGGGTTATTTTGTCTTATGCAATGTTCCAAGCAGCTAGCTGCAGTGTTTTCAAGTTTGGATGCAGGGTTTTGAAGTTGTTCTGTGTTAGCAGTAAAGGAACTAGGGGTAGAGGCCATGCGTGTTCCCGAGACATACTCCTCAGTAATGGGTACCAATGTTGCCTCGGCCAGTCTGGGGATATCAGGATGATCCTCGGACATTCCTCTTTGATCTTGAGAAGCACCTTGTGCATCAAAGGAAGAGGTGGGAATGCATATGCTGTCAGGTTTTTCCAACTGAAAGATAGGGAGTCCACCTTCCAAGCAAGTGGGTGGTATGTCCTTGTGCAGAATTTTTTCAATTGGTGGTTGTGTGGGGATGCGAATAAGTCTATTTCTGGTAGTCCCCATTTCCTTGTAATGGATTTGAAGATGTCTGGATGCAGCATCCATTCGTGGGCATCCGTGGTAGTTCTGCTTAAGATGTCTGCTAGTATATTTTCTTTTCCTGGCACAAATATTGCCTGGAGCTGAATGTTGTGGCTCAGGGCCACATTCCAGAGGTCCACTGCCATCCAGCATAGAGGATATGAATGTGTGCCTCCCTGTTTGTTGATATACCACATAACTGTGGTGTTGTCCGTCCTTATCAGCAAATGACCCTGTTGAAGAAACGGTCTGAATGTCTGAATTGCCAGTTTTACTGCCAGCATCTCTTTTTGATTTATGTGTAGGTTCAGCTGGTCTTGAGTCCATAAGCCTTGTATGCACTTGTCCACCATGTGTGCCCCCCAACCGAGGTCTGAGGCGTCCGTGGTGATAGTCTGGCTTGGTTGAGGGCTGTGGAAGGGCAGTCCTTTGTTCAACTGACAGGCCTGAGCCCACCATCGGAATTCTTGCTTCAGGCATGGAATTATTGGAATTTGGGTTTCTAGGCTGTGCCTGTGCTGAGACCATAAATTCCTTAGGTACCATTGCAACTTCCTCATATGTAGTCTGGCATGAGGAATCAATATTATGCAGGATGCCATGTAACCCAGGGCTTGCAGGACTTTCCTTGCTGTAAGCTGGTTCTGCGTTGTTAATGCCATGAAATAGAGTGATAGGTGCTTCTGCTTTTCTGCTGTGAGGAATGCCATTTGGTTTGATGTGTCCAGTTCTGCACCCAAGAAAGTTATCCTTTGGGATGGTATCAGCCTTGACTTTTTTATGTTGACTGTGTATCCCAGGGCTTGCAGTAGGTGAATGACCTTTTTCAAATCTTTTGTTAATTTGTTTTTGTTGTCCGCTTGTAACAGGCAGTCGTTCAGGTAAGGGTAAATTTGAATTCCCTGAAGCCTGCAATGAGCAATTACTGATGCCAGGCATTTCGTGAATACTCTGGGCGCAGTAGATAAGCCAAAAGGCAATGCTGAGAATTGATAATGCTCTGATCCTGCAAGAAATCTGAGGTATCTTCTGCAATTTGGTCGTATGGGGACGTACAGGTATGCCTCCTTGAGATCTAGAGTTACCAGCCAAGACTCCTTGCCCAGCATGGGAAGAAGCTGCTGTAGGGTCAGCATCTTGAATTTTGGAACAATGAGATATGTGTTCAGAGCGGACAGGTCGAGAATAGGTCTCCATTGATTTTCCTTTCTTGGCACCAGGAAAAGTCTGGAGTAAAATCCTTGCCCTTGTTCCATAGACGGTACATTTTCTATAGCTCTCATCCTTATTAAGTGGTCTATTTGTTCTAGAGCGTTTGTCTTTTGATTTGGAGGTAGGTTTGGCATTCCTCTCTTCCTTGGTAGAGTATGGAAGTGAAACCTGTAACCTTTGTCTATTGTCTTTAAAATCCATTTGTCTCCTGTAATGTAATGCCAGTTTACTGAAAATAAGGCTAGCTTTCCGCCTAAAGGTGCTTCTAGTTGTTCCCTGGTAGGCGGTTTCAGAGCCAAGTCACTGTGATTGTCCTGTGGAAGTGGTAGTGGCTGGATCTGTGGCAGTACTTCGCTGGTTGTTAGGCTGCCACTGGCGTCCCCTGTAGGCACCTCTGGGTTGGCCTCTGCCTCTTGGGCCTATTCCTGCCTCTCTGTGCTCTGGTGGTGTCTGGAAAGGACCAATTCTTGGAAGGCCAGTTCCTACTAAACCTTGGAGGCTGGACCTGTAAGAAATCCTTGACTGTCTGGACAGATTTTGCTTTCTCTTCCACCTTCTTCAACACTTGCTGTGCAGGGCAGCCAAACAAACTGTGTTTATCCATGGGAGCATCTAGGAGCTTTGATTTTACATGGTCTGGTAAGGACTGCTCTTTTAACCATGCATGCCTTCTGATCACTGTACCAGTCATAGCTGATCTAAAGGAAGCCTCCAGTGCATCATAGCCGCATTTTAAGGAATGATTACTGACCTGCTGAATGTTATGTACCATTTCCTGAAGGGACTTTCGGTCTAAAGGT